>NC_090449.1:383193371-383275871 GCF_031143425.1 Pleurodeles waltl
TCAGTGTCCAATTTTTGTGATAGCTTTAAAATAAGGGAAAGAGTTAGCCACCACACTTCCTGGAGACATGTGCACAATTACAACCACCAAACACCATATAAAAACACAATCCTTGTTAGGTCTCTTTGTTTTAGGCAGAACATACATACCAGATTATGCATAAGCCCACTTTGTGATTTAATTCATCCAGATATTTCTAACAAACATTGGCCCCCATAACACACACAAATACTCTGATAACTACAGACTGACATGTCTAAAGTAAAACATTAACACTCGTGAAAATGAAACGAATGTGGTCATCCAGATAATTACAGGTGCCATTAACTTTACCTATATCACTTTGAATGAAGGTGACACAATTCAAAATGTATGTCTCAATGCTGAAATGTGTTTTGCATCCACTGACAAAATATTGACTGCAGCTTAGATGGCAGTCATTAAGGAAGGGCCATTGTCTCAAGGAAATCGCATCATTGTTGTAACCCTGTCCTAGAGGCAGTAACAAAGGTTAGTGTTCCAAATGTAAAATCCTGACACCCTAGATGTATATACAGTGGGCCACTTCCTTGAGCGCCACTGATGTAGTCTATTTGTTTGACCCAAAATTGCAAACTCAAGAGTTTCTCCAGTACGAACTTGAGCACCCCCATGACAACTAACATTGCCTCTTGTTCAATATAACTATAATATTTACACTGATGTTTCATGACAACCTGCTGTAGGTACCAAACATCAACACTCCGCAGCTTGTGCAGCTCTGTATCAAGCAGTGCGGGATGGAGAATTCTGCCCTCAACAAACCTTGACACAGTCCTTTGGGTATTGTACTGACAGCTAGCTGAAATAAAAGCATTCATATTAACACTGGAAAATACAGATCCAGAATTTCTGACTCTTTTAGTGTGTGATTTGTATTATTATTTTGACCAGTTTTTCAATGAAACTCTGCATTACTGGTACCTTAATCGATTCACAGACTCTGAAGGAAACACCATCAAGAATAAAATACTCTAAGGGAAAGTGGCAGAACTAAAAGACAAACTGCCAAAAGCTCATGTAATACACAAATTGGACTATCAACATGGTGGAATACATGTTGTATGGAATTCACTGACTGATGAAGCACCCAAAACTGCAGTTCTTAATGCAACTGTACCTATAGCTACTAATTTCCAAACATAGGAGGATGATGAAATACTGGCTGCTGTGAATCCCTCAACTGATGGCATGCGTTTACCAAAAGCATATCCAGTAACAATTCCACGGGTGGGTGATTGAGTGATTCCCAACCAAGACCATTGGCTAGAACTCATTCTAGCAGCTCATGAAGGTGTTGTTTCTGCCAATGCTGGTGAAGTGGCTACCATTTAATATTTACAAAAAAACACTAGTGTGGCATGGTCTATACAAGCAGATAATGCAATATGTCCTTAGATGTGACAGCAAATTAAAAGTTCCACCATTATGCGCCTACCACAGACACCCCTCATAGTCTCAAACAAGGCTAAGCAATGTGTGTACCTGGACTTCTGACCATTCAAACTCATACTTACTGTAGACTCTTGCTCCAGATTCATTGGAGCTAAAGTTGGGTGTGGCCATGATGATTGGCTGACACTCACACTATTAAGGATTTGAAAGTTTTCAGCTGGGCATGTGCAGTTGCTGCATTCCACTCAGAATAGGGCCCTTCTTTTGTCTCCAAAGCTTACAGAGATACCATGGGAACCCTGGGTGTAGTGGTACATTATTCTTCCCCCATCAGCTGGAAGGAAATTCAATAGTGTAGAGGAAAAAAAGAGACAACGCAATCCTTAACAGCTAGTGTATTAGTGTCAACACCAGGGCAGTGCGCGCTCTATTGGCGACTAGAATGCAAAAACCCAGCAGTCTCAAAACAACGTAATTTATGCATTGTGCTGATATGTTGTTGTTTAACCTTTTGCATTGCAGAGTTTAATCCTGAAGACTTATTTTTAATGTGTTTACAAATACTGTTCATTTGCAATGTATTGCTGCAGGCTTTCAGAGTGTGTTAGGGTGTGGTACCTTTTCAGGGCCTTCCAGAGACTTTCCCTGCAGCATGCCTGGGTGTGGTTGTGGGCTGGGCCAAGACTCTATAAAAGGGAGCCAGCCCAGCTCCAAGTGCTCACTATTCAGAGGTCCCGGTGCAGAGCAGCAGCTACTTCCTGAACTCCTGTCCCGGTGGCCTATTTGATCTTCCAGGCCTCTGCCCTTCATTCTTCATTGGTGATCCTTGTTCTGGGCGGTAAGACGTGGTTGGGCTGACCTCCCGACGCTGTATTCGAGAACTTTCATATTCTTGGCCTAATTCTTTATTGATTAACAGATTACTTTGCGTGCTACCATTTCCTGACATTTGCATGGTGGCTTGCGAATCGGCAAGACGCGCGATTCGTTTCATGCTGATTTGATCTTGTTATTCATTGGGCGTTACCATTTCTTGACATTTGTATGGTGGCTTGTGAATTGGCAAGACGTGCGATTCGTTTCATGATGATTTGACTTTGTTATTCATTGCGCGCTACCATTTCTTGACATTTACATGGTGGCTTAAGAATCGGCAAAAGACACGCGATTCGTTTCATGATGATTTGGACTTTGTTATTCATTGCGCGCTACCATTTCTTGACATTTACATGGTGGCTTAAGAATCGGCAAAAGACGCACGATTAGTTTCATAGTGCTTTAATCTTGTTATTAATTGCGCGCTGTTATTTTTTGGCATTTACATCGTGGCTTACGAATCGGCACGAAGCGCGATTCGTTTAATGGTGATTTAACCTTGATATTCATTGCGTGCTACCATTTCTTGACATTTTACATGGTGGCACTCGAATCGGCAAAACGCACAATTCTCTCTTCGAGCTTAATTCATGTTGTTCATTGTATGCCATTTATTCTAAGACATTTATTAGGTAATATTCAAGTTGACAAGTTGTGTGATTTTATGGTGTTTACTATATATATGAAAATCTGCAAGGTGCGCAATTCGTGTTGAAACATTTCAAGAGAACACAGAAGACCAGAGTTTCTAGATGCAATATTGCATGGTCCTAGTATGCATTCTCAAAAAAGGATTCATATGACTGGTTTAGAACTTATTCAGAATGTTTTCCTGATTCTCATGTAAAGGAAAGTACTTGAATTTGAAAGTTTTATTTAATCCATCTTGAATCCCTTAAAAATATCCGGCCATCTCGAAACTTAGTCATTTTAAGCCTAATTCTTAGGTTTTTCATGTTTTCAGAATGACTAGGCTTAGAGTCATAGTCTAGTATTGATTTCATGAGATGTAATTTTCATATTGTGTGTTTTAACCTTTTTCTTACTACAGATCTCCTTCCCAGCTATTCCCTTCCTAATCCCCTCTTCCCCTCTTGAACTCTCTTAGCCTCTGTGATTTATCTATCAGAGTCTTGGAGATGTTCAGTGGTGGACGTGTTGGGAACGTGCGCAGACCCCGAGGATATGGTAACTCTGACAGAATAGTGAGCCCACAAATTATTATCCTCCTGGTTTGTGGATGTTCTCAGCATGGCCACACTGGACGAGTTAGTCAAGGCTATCACCCAGCTCCAGGCAGAGGTTGTATCATCCAAAGAATTGACAACTAGCCTAGCTGAGAGAGTGAGTCAGTTACAAGATAAGGTAGAGAAGAAGGAACAAAGTCCCACATGTGTGTCTTGGCCAGGTACTTCTTCTCAGACTTCTGGAAGTAATCCAACAAGCATTTCCCTCAATGTCCCTTCTGCAATTCCTTTAGCTCCCCAGAAAGTTTTTCAGGTGACCCTTTGAAAGCGCAATCTTTCCTGGTTCAAGTGGTACTACACTTCACCTGTAGACCACATACTTTCCCAGATGCCCAGTCCAAAGTAGCTTTCTTGTTATCATAACTGTCTGGGGATGCAGCTACCTGGGCAATTCTTCTTGTGCGTAAAGATAGTCCCTTGTTGTACTACTGGAGAAATTTTGTTTGTGAGTTTGAGAGAGTTTTTGATCGTAGAACTGTAACACAGTCAGCAGATCGTGAATTATTAGATTTACACCAAGGGAATCAAGACCTAGTTTAGTATTTAGCCAACTTTAACCGGCTGGCTGCCGAGACATCCTGGCCTGAAGAAAAACAAGCGGTCTTCTTTTACAAGGGACTCAAAGAGGAACTAAAAGATATCTTAGCGCAAATCGACCCACAACCTACAGACTGTCAAGATTTAATGAACCTTGTCTTGAGGCTTGATCATCGTTTATCAGAACGTAAAGGAATGCACAAAAAGACTGAAAAATATTAATGGCGTGTTCATGATAACAGAGACTCAAGAACTCCGAAAGAAAGAACGCCTGAACCAATGGAAATTGGAACCATCAGAAGACCTTTGAGCAAAGATGAAAAGGACCTATGCAGAAAAAATTGACAATGTCTTTATTGTGGGCTGAAGGGCCATTTTGGCAAAGATTGCCCAATCAAACCAAAGAACAAGCAAGGTCCAGTTCAGAAGGTCGCAGCCAATGTACCAGTCGAGTTGGAAAACTAAAACACCAGAGATACATAAAAGGGTTGCTCTTGGGTGTCACCGTGGACCCTTCACAATCTAGACATCTTAAACTGGAAATAAGAGTTCAGGTGAAGAAAAAGATCTATTTAAAAAAACATCTAGTCGATTCTGGGGCTACTGGGAACTTTGTTGATGCCCAATTGGTTCGTGCATGGGGGATCCCATGTATTGAAAAGAAGACCCCAGAAATCATCCAGGCAGTCAATGGAAAACTCTTGACTGGAGGTCAAGTAACTCTTCAGACTATTCCCTTACCGATGATTTGTGAAGATAAGAAACAAAGAAAGAAACATAAAGAGAGAATCATCCTTGACGTGATCCATGCTCCCCAATATGGGATTATCCTTGGCTTGCCATGGTTAACTCATCACAATCCAGAGATCAATTGGGCAGAAGGAAAAACCATGTTCTCATCTCTGCTGTGTAAAGAACAATGTCTCCAAAAGATTCAAGTACCAAAAGTCTGCAACTCTTACATAGCTACTGCTACGGAGAAAGAAATTCAGCTGCCCAAACAGTATTCATCTTACAAAGATGTATTTGATGAGAAAGGAGCAGAGACCCTACCTCCTCATAGATCTTATGACTGTCAAATTGATCTAGCCCCAGGTGCGATACTTCCCAACTGTCGTGTGTATGCCCTGTCAGAACATGAAAATCAACATTTACGAAAATAACTAGATCAATTTTTGGGGAATGGTTTCATTCGCCCCTCTAAGTCTCCTGCTGCTTCGCCTTTGTTTTTTGTTTCAAAAGCTAATGGAGAACTTCGACCTTGTATCGACTATAGGGGATTGAACAAAGTCACCATCAAGAATAAATATCCTTTACCCCTAATTCCGGTCTTATAGGAACAAGTAAAGAGAGCAAAAATCTACATGAAGCTTGACCTTCGAGGTGCTTATCATTTGGTCAGAATGAGAGAGGGTGACGAATGGAAAACAGCGTTCAAGACAAGATATTGCCGTTTTGAATACACTGTCATGCCTTTTGGTCTGTGTAATGCTCCAGCAGCATTTCAATTTTTCTTGAATGACGTTCTTAGAGGGTACCTCGACATATTTGCCATAGTATACATCAATGACATTTTGATATACTCAGACAATGAAAACGAACATGTCCAACATGTCAAGAAAATTCTTGCAGCCCTTCGAAAACACCATTTATATTGCAAACTAACCAAGTGTGAGTTTCATGTTACCACAGTTGAGTTTTTAGGGGTTGTTCTTACCCCTCAAGGTATGGTGATGGCAGAAAAGAAAGTAAAAGCTGTATCTGATTGGCCCACCCCAAAGACTGTTCGTGATGTACAATGTTTCCTGGGGTTTGCAAATTTTTACCGGAGATTCATAAATCATTTCTCCCAGACAGTGGCTCCAATCACTAAGCTATTAAGAAAGAAAGAAAAGTTTGTTTGGTCCCCAGAAGTTGACGAAGCCTTCTCTACTTTGAAGGAAGCTTTCTCCACTGCCCCAGTCTTGACTCATCCTGATGCGAATCGACCTTTCATAGTGGAAGCTGATGCTTCAGATGTAGCAATAGGAGCCGTCTTATCGCAATGAAATAAAGACACTGGTCAACTTCATCCTCTAGCTTATATGTCTCGGAAGTTGAACGAAGCCGAACAGAACTATGTCACTGCTGAAAATGAGCTTCTGGCGATTCGTGATGCCTTTAAAGAATGGAGACATCATTTGTTGGGTGCCAAATACACTGTCACAGTATAGACTGATCATCGTAATCTTCAATTCATGAGCTCCGCCAGACATTTGACTCCTCGGCAATTGCGCTGGATGCTGTTTTTTGCCGAATTTGATTTTGTAGTAACCTTCCGGGCTGGTAAAGATAATCACAAAGCTGACTCCTTGTCCCGCCAAGAGTCTACCACGTTGCCTGCATTTCAAGCCTCCAGAGCTATCATTGCTCCTGACAAGGTTCTATGTATCATAAAAACTGAAGATTTCTTTGAAGAAATTCGCAACTCTTTCACTGTTGAGAAATGGCAAACATGGGCCCAAGCAGACCCCAAAAGGTCAATCAAGCAAGGACTACCCTATCACCACGCTCGTTTGTTCGTACCCACTACCAAACTTCGCAAGATGGTGTTTCATTGGTTGCATGTCATACCTACGGCAGGTCACCCAGGTACTTCTAAAACTCTTGAACTGATCCAACGCTATTTTTGGTGGCCTACCCTAACAAAAGATGTAAAAGCTATGGTAAACAACTGCGAAGTCTGTGCTCGCACTAAAACAAGTCATTAAAAACCAAAAGGGTTGTTACATCCACTTCCAACCCCAAGTCGTCCATGGGAACACATTTCTTTAGACTTTATTACCAGTCTGCCAGTGGTTCAACAGCATTCAGTAATTCTGGTGGTAGTAGATAGTCTCACGAAATATGGACATTTCATTGCCTGTAAGAAATTGCCCACTTCTAGTGAATTGGCAACTATTTTACTGAAGAGAGTGGTTCATTATCATGGACTGCCAAAAGTTATCCTCTCCGATCGGGGGTCGCAATTTGCCTCCAATTTCTGGAAGACATGGTGTAAAACACTCTATCTACTAGTCACCATCCTCAAACAGATGGTCAAACGGAGAGACTAAATCAGACTTTGAAACAATACCTATGTGCCTACGCTGAAAAGGCACTTCATTCTTGGACATCTATGCTCTGGTTAGCTGAATTAGCCTACAATAACTCATTCCACACTTCTATTGGCGTTACACCCTTTTATGGTTTATTTGGCTATCATCCTGACACCTTGCCCATCACAATTACTCAAGAAAGTTCTCTTACTCCAGCTGTGTCAGAAACCATTCAGCATTTGCATCAAACCCAGAAACTGATTCAACTGCATTTAGAAAAAGCAAAACAAAAATACAAAAGCCATTATGACAAGAAACATTGTGAGGGACAGCAATATCAACCAAGTGACAAAGTGTGGCTTTCCACAAAACATAGATTTCAAGAAGAAGCACATGTTTAACCCCAAATTCATAGGTCCTTACACTGTCCTCCAGCAAATCAATCTGGAGACCTATAAACTACAATTGCCCAGATCCTTACGGATTCATCCAGTGTTCCACACTTCCCTGTTGAAGAAGGCAGTCCAAAAGGTCCATCCTCATCCAGCTCCTGTTCTAGTACAAGGGGAAGAAGAATACGAAGTTAAGAAAGTGTTGGATTCTAAACTGAGAGGGCGTAATCTATGGTACTTAATCTCATGGAAAGGTTATGGTCATGAAAGTAACTCATGGGTTTCCGCATTTGATGTTCATGCTCCAGTACTTGTGAGACGCTTTCATCGTCTTAATCCAGGTAAACCAGGCCCTAGAGCGCGTCTAGGAGAGGGGAGTACAGTAAACACCAGAGCAGTGCGCGCTCTATTGGCGACTAGAATGCCGAAACCCAGCACTCTCAAAACAACGTAATTTATGCATTGTGCAGATATGTTGTTGTTTAACCTTTTGCATTGCATAGTTTAATCCTGAAGACTTATTTTTAATGTGTTTACAAATACTGTTCATTTGCAATGTATTGCTGCAGGCTTTCAGAGTGTGTTAGGGTGTGGTCCCTTTCCAGGGCCTTTCAGAGACTTTCCCTGCAGCATGCCTGGGTGTGGTTGTGGGCTGGGCCAAGACTCTATAAAAGGGAGCCAGCCCAGCTCCAAGTGCTCACTATTCAGAGGTCCCGGTGCAGAGCAGCAGCTACTTCCTGAACTCCTGTCCCAGTGGCCTATTTGATCTTCTAGGCCTCTGCCCTTCATTCTTCATTGGTGATCCTTGTTCTGGGTGGTAAGATGGTGGTTGGGCTGACCTCCCGATGCCGTATTCGAGAACTTTCATATTCTTGGATTAGTTCTTTAATGATTAACAGATTACTTTGCACGCTACCATTTCCTGACATTTGCATGGTGGCTTGCGAATCGGCAAGACGCGCAATTCGTTTCATGCTGATTTGACCTTGTTATTCATAGCGCGCTACCATTTCTTGACATTCGTATGGTGGCTTGCGAATCAGCAAGACGCGTGATTCGTTTTATGATGATTTGACTTTGTTATTCATTGCGCGCTATCATTTCTTGACATTTACATGTGGCTTAAGAATCGGCAAAAGACGCGCAATTCGTTTCATGATGTTTTGACTTTGTTATTCATTGCGCGCTACCATTTCTTGACATTTACATGGTGGCCTAAGAATCGGCAAAAGACGCGCAATTTGTTTCATGGTGCTTTAATCTTGTTATTCATTGTCTGCTACCATTTCTTGACATTTTACATGGTGGCACTCGAATCGGCAAAACGCACGATTCTCTCTTCGAGCTTAATTCATGTTGTTCATTGTATGCCATTTATTCTAAGACATTTATTAGGTAATATTCGAGTTGACAAGTTGTGTGATTTGTTTCCTGAATCCATATTGTGTTATTCATGGTGCACAAGCCTTTTATGGTGTTTACTATATATATGAAAATCTGCAATGTGCGCAATTCGTGTTGAAACATTTCAAGAGAACACAGAAGACCAGTGTTTCTAGATGCAATATTGCATGGTCCTAGTATGCATTCTCAAAAAAGGATTCATATGACTGGTTTAGAACTTATTCAGAATGTTTTCCTGATTCTCATGTAAAGGAAAGTACTTGAATTTGGAAGTTTCATTTAATCCATCTTGATTTCCTTACAGGTATCCGGCCATCTTGAAACTTAGGGGGTCACTACAACATTGGCGGTAAAAGACGCTTACTGCCATGCAGAAGACCGCCAATACACTGCCGCGGAATTCCGCCACAGCTATTATGACCCATTGCTCGGAATCCGCCGAAATTCAGACACCCACACAAGTCCGCCACACCAAAGGTCAGTGATAAACCGGTGATAACAAATCCTCCACCGCCACGCCAACAGAAACACGACCATGCTATTACGACCCACGAATCCACGCGGCGGTCTTTCAACCGCGGTATTCCATTGGCGGTACACACCGCCGCGCTCAAAATACACACACATCTCCAAAACACCACCACATTGGACAATTAAAAATACACACACCTGATACACATACAAACAACACTCCCACACACCCAACACAATATAAAACACACACCCACATCACCCACAAACCCCTACGACCCAAAATCAGAGACGAAGGCGACA
Source organism: Pleurodeles waltl (assembly GCF_031143425.1). Classification (NCBI taxonomy): domain Eukaryota; kingdom Metazoa; phylum Chordata; class Amphibia; order Caudata; family Salamandridae; genus Pleurodeles; species Pleurodeles waltl. Next base: position 383,203,113 of record NC_090449.1, read on the forward strand.
GAGAGAGAGCACAGCAATAGAGAACCCCACCACACAGAAGCACAAAACACCATCACCCACACAACATCCAGGCACAAAACACCACACACCACTTCACATCACCACACTCATCACCACATACACCACCCCACACATCACCTATACCACTCCATGGCAAACCAAAGACACCCCAGGTTTTCTGAGGAGGAGCACAGGGTTATGATGGAGGAAATCGTACTGGTAGAGCCACAGCTATTTTGATCACAGGTGCAGCACACCTCTATAGCCAGGAAGATGGAGCTATGGCGAAGAATCGTCGACAGGGTAAACGCAGTGGGACTGCACCCAAGAAATCGGGAGGACATCAGGAAGAGGTGGAACGACCTACGGGGGAAGGTGCGTTCAGTGGTCTCCAGGCACAACATTGCGATTCAGCGGACTGGCGGCGGACCCCCACCTCCTCCCCCACAACTAACAACATGGGAGGAGCAGGTCTTGACCATTGTGCATCCAGAGGGCCTCGGAGGAGTTGGTGGAGGAATGGACACTGGTAAGTCAAATCTCAACTATCATATCCCCCACCCTACCTGCATGCTATCACACATCCCCACCCTCACCCCCTCCCCTATCACTCCAACTCCTCACTAATGTACTAATAACACAAACCACCCATCCCAACACCAAGCCCTGCATGACACAACTAAGCATGGACACCCATCACTAAAGCATGCCCACTGCACATACCCATAACACCCCCAAACCATCATCACACAAGCCCCCACACAGGAATGCTTGCACTGGGGTACACGCACACCCACCCATTGCACACCATGACACACACAGATGCAATAATTATGCTTTTATACCCCTGCAGGACCACTACGTAACGTCACCAGACAGGAGGGTCCAGACATGTCCACTCCACCCCCAGAAGAGTCCCACAGTGATGACAGCAGCTCTGGCCAACTGGATCCAGATGACCAGCCCGGAACATCGTGGGCCTCGGGACAGTCGGTTCCCCCCGCACAGGCACAGCCCAACACTGACCTTCCACCCTCTGGTAACACCAGCACAGCACCCACCCAGCGGGCCCATACCTCCGTACCCAGGACACGTCAATCAGCTGTGTGTCCACCACTACAGGGAACCCAGGATAACCCACCACCCCAACAACAACAGGGACCTGGGGGCAGTGGTAGTGGGCACACGGTCCAGGGGACGGAGGCACAGGAACACAGGGGAACTGGGAGGGCTGCCGTGCGACAGGGGGCGGACAGGCCAGGGGAACCCACTCTCCACAAGGCCCTCTCCTCCATCATGGGAGCATACCACCACTCCCAGGAGACGATGGCTACGGTCCTGGCCAAGTTTCTGGAGACCCAGCGCATGCAGGAGGAACAGTATTTAGGGTTCAGGGAGGAGCTCAGAACCATCAGCTCCGCCCTGGGCACCATCGTAGGGGTGCTGAAGGACATACAAAAGACCATGAGGGACACCGTGGCACTCCAAGGGGCCCCTGACACTAGCCTGGATGATGAACTGCCCACCACCTCCGCCGGCGCTAGTGGACAGGACGCCCGCCACAGAACCACCACACCAGCACCCCATCCCCTGCAGATGGTGAACCACCCCGCAAACGGTCCCTGAGATCCAGGAACAGGACAGAGCAAGATGGCAAGACCCCCGCCAGGAAATGAGACCACCCTGATTGTCCTCCCGCTGTCCCACTTTGTTACCCTGTCCAGATTGGAACTGCTCCAGCTCCACTTCCTATGCCCATATGGGCAATGCACCTGTGAGACTAATAGACTGGACTCTGCCATGGACATTCCTCCACCATCACCCATCACCATTTTGCCACCCCCTCCCATAATTAGCACTTCAATAAATACCCTTGAACCACAAAACAATCTGGAGTCAGTCTGTGATTTTGAAAATGTGTATTAGCGATGACAGTGACAAAATCCGTTCTCAATAGTAATGCCAACATACCTATGTCACACATCACAAGTCCATGAAGGATGCAAGCAGATTACACGCGTTGGTAACCACACCTGTGAAACCGTAATGGAAATGCATCACTCAGTTAGCAGATACTACTTCAAATTGACAGACAGGATAGAAGTAGAAGTGTGAAAGTGAATGTAATAGTAAACAAATCGTTCTCACCTGTGTGTCACTGAAAATATTACTGTATGACAGAGCCCCTGTTGTCAATGTCTTCTTCCTCTGCTTCCTCCTCATCACTGTCCACAGGCTCCACAGCTGCCACAACACCGTCATCTGGACCATCCTCCTGCAGAAAAGGCACCTGGCGTCGCAAAGCAAGATTGTGAAGCATCGAGCAGGCGATGATGATCTGGCACACCTTCCTTGGTGAGTAGAATAGGGAACCACCTGTCATATGGAGGCACCTGAACCTGGCCTTCAGGAGGCCGAAGGTGCATTCGATCACCCTCCTAGTCCGCCCATGGGCCTCATTGTAGCGTTCCTCTGCCCTGGTCCTGGGATTCCTCACTGGGGTCAATAGCCATGACAGGTTGGGGTAACCAGAGTCCCCTAATAGCCACATAAGGTGCCTCTGGAGTTGACCCATCACATACGGGATGCTGCTATTTCGCAGGATGTAGGCGTCATGCACTGAGCCAGGGAACATAGCATTTACCTGCGAGATCTACTGGTCAGCCAAAAATACCATCTGTACATTCATCGAATGATAACTCTTCCGGTTCCTGTGCACCTGTTCACTCCTGTGGGGGGGCCCAAAGCCACATGGGTCCCATCAATGGCACCTATGATGTTAGGGATATGTCCCAGGGCATAGTAGTCACCTTTAACTGTAGCCAAATCCTCCACCTCAGGGAAAACGATGTAGCTCCTCACGTGTTTCAGCAGGGCAGACAACACTCTGGACAACACGTTGGAAAACATAGGCTGGGACATCCCTGATACCATGGCCACTGTTGTTTGAAATGACCCACTTGCTAGGAAATAGAGCACTGATAGCACCTGCACTTGAGGGGGGATTCCTGTGGGATGGCGGATTGGTGACATCAGGTCTGGCTCCAACTGGGTACATAGTTCCTGGATTGTGGCACGGTCAAACCTGTAGGTGATGATTAAATGTCGCTCCTCCACTGTTAACAGTTCCACCAGCGGTCGGTACACCGGGGGATTCCGCCATCTCCTCACATGTCCCAGCTGACGGTGCCTAGGAAGGACAACAGCGACCACAGAGTCAACCAGTACTGAGGTATGTACCCACAGCTACACAGAACACGACACTAAATACAAAATTCTTCCTGTATGTGTGTTGAGTCAGGGCCTAGGTATGTGTGACGCAGTTGTAAATGAAGCCATGTGGGCTCATGAAATGGCGGCTGCCTGACCTCTAAAGTGGGACAATGGGATGTGAGGTAACTGTGCTGGCATTGTACACCGTCGCGGTAGGCGGTCAAAGACCACGGCGCACTGCTGCATTGGTTAACATTGGACCCTATGGGTCCCAGGAGCCATTGACGAAGTGCGCCGGCGGTGATGATACGCACCGCGCAGATGTCACAGCCGCGGACGTGACCGCCATTTTCTATCTGTTCAATCACTCGATACCTGATCTTCGACAGGAGAGGACCTGGGTGGAGAGGGCTGGATGTCAGTAGGAAGGGGGCAGAGTTCTGCAAGCATGAAGAAGTGTGATTGCATGTGCCACATGGCAAGGGCAGGGATGTGGGCCACTCACTTCGACGGTGCTGTTGCTAATGGCTTCTCTTCTTACCCTGTAAATGTTATGTAGGTCAGCGCCCACCAGAAGAAGGATATTTGGCGTGCCATCGCCAAGGACGTCCGGACCCTGGGGGTCCACCAGAGACGGAGCACCCACTGCTGTGAAAGATGGGAGGACATTCGCCGCTGGAGCAAAAAGACGGCAGAGGCTCAGCTGGGGATGGCCTCCCAACGTGGGAGGGGTGCCCGTCGCACCATGACCCCCCTGATGTTCCGGATCCTGGCGGTGGCCTACCCTGAGTTGGATGGGCGCATGAGGGCATCACAGCAGACACAAGGGGGTGAGTACACTCACATTCTCATGACTTTGCGTGCAGTGGAGGGGTCTGGGTGGGGGAGGAGGGCTGTGGGTTTCCCTAGGCCAGGGCAAGTTCCGTAGGCTAGGCCCCTCCGGAATGCAGGCCATGTGCCATTCCACTCCACCTCTGTAGAGTGCCAAGTACAGGTATATATGCCCCTGTGTCATCTATGTGGGTAGATGACACTCATAGCCATGTAGGCCATATCCCAGGAACTGCATCCGTAGAGGCCAAGAGCACGGCGTAGTGCAGTGGGCTGCTGTGTCTGTATTATCCGCCAACGGCAGCGGTAAGCCATGCACTCAACCTGTCTTTCTTCTGTTTCCCCACCCCTTTTTCTGGTCTCCCTGTTCTTTTGTGCATCAGCATCATCAGGCGGAGGTACAGTGGCACCGGAGCACGAGGGGGCTGCATCCCACATGGCCATGGAGGGCCACACCACGGACACAGAATACACCAGTGGGACGGAGGGCGAGGGGAGCTTCACGTCGGTCACCGGATCAGCAAACAGCGACACGGACTCGTCCTCCGATGGGAGCTCCCTTGTGGTGGCGGCACCATCTGTGCCCCCCACTTCTACAGGTACAGCCGCCACCCCCCTACCAGCACCGCCCTCCCAGCAGCCCCTCAGCCTTCGCTCCGTGCCCGCTCATCCAGGAGGGTGGGCATCACCTTCGTCCCAGGCACCTCAGGCCCTGCCCCAGTCACCCCTGCTGCCCTCAGTGAGGAGGCCATTGACCTCCTCAGGTCACTCACTGTTGGGCAGTCTACCATTGTGAATGCCATCCAGGGTGTAGAAAGGGAGTTGCAACACACTAATGCATTCCTGGAGGGCATTCATTCTGGTCAGGCTGCCCATCATCGAACCCTGCAATCTCTGGCCTCAGCACTGATGGCAGCTATTGTCCCTGTGTCTAGCCTCCCCCCTCCAACTTCCTCCACCCAGACCCAATCCCCTGTACCCCAGCCTATCCCAAGCACACCATCAGACCAGCCTGGACACACCTCAACACACAAGGGCAGCTCAGGCAAACATAGGCACCACACATCCCACAGGCACTCACACAAGCATCACCCACATACAGACACAGCAACATCCACTGCCTCCACTGTGTCCCCCTCCTCGTCGTCTCCCTCCTCCCTCCCAGTGTCGTCTACACTCTCACCTGCATGCACTACCACTACAGCCACTAGGACTCGCACCAGAACACCCAGCACCACACCCCGCTCACCTGCACTCACCTCTCCCACTACCATTTACACGTCCCCTGTGTCCTCTCCCAGTGTGTCTGTGACGCCCCCTCCCAAAGTACACAAACGCGGACACCCACACACCCAACATCCATCTACCTCACGACAGCCCCCAGAACCTGCACCCAAATCATCTAAAGTTACACCTCCTACAACCACCTCCTCTTCCTCCACTCCCAGACCCCCTCCAGCTACCCATCCCAGTGTTCGTCAGAAACTTTTCCTGAGCAACCTTGACCTCTGTCCCACCACCCCCATCCCTCCAATTCATAGGTCCCGTACTAGCACCTCAGCCAAAAAAAGTCTGGTACCAGTGTTAGACGTATGTGGAGTGCACCGGCCACCAGGGCAGCCAGTGTGACATGGAGCCAAAGCACTGCCAGTCCACCCCCTGTAAAGCACCAGAAGTTGGACAGTGCCCGACGGGAGAGGGGGAAGACTCCTGCCGGCAAAGCCGCTCACAAGGGTCCCAGTGGGAGTGTCGAGTCAGCTGTGACCCCTCCCAAGGTGGTGAAGGGGCAGAAGAAGTCTCCAAAGTCTGGTAAGAGCAGCACGGCGGAGAAGGCCGCCATCCTCCCTCGCTGGCCGGGACGCCACCGCCAGCCCCATCGTCACTGGTCTGGAGACCACTGCCAGAGTCAGTGCCCTGGAGGGCAGCACTATCGTCACTGGTCCAGAGACCACCGCCAGAGTCAGTGCCCTGGAGGGCAGCACTATCGTCACTGGTCCGGAGACCACCGCCAGAGTCAGTGCCCTGGAGGGCAGCACTATCGTCACTGGTTCGGAGACCACCGCCAGAGTCAGTGCCCCAGAGTCAGTGCCCTGGAGGGCAGCACTATCGTCACTGGTCCGGAGACCACCGCCAGAGTCGGTGCCCTGGAGGGCAGCACTATCGTCACTGGTCCGGAGACCACCGCCAGCGTCAGTGCCCTGGAGGGCCCTGGCAGCCACAGCCCCGCTGGGCACTGAGGGACCCTCATGCCACACACCGCTGCACAGGTCACAGACAGCAAAGTCAAGCACCGCTGAACATGGCAAGCACCGCTGAACAGGGCAAAGACCGCCATTGCAAGCACCGCTGAACAGGGCAAGCACCGCTGAACAGGGCAAAGACCGCCATGGCAAGCACCGCTGAACAGGGCAAGCACCGCTGATCAGGGCAAGCACCGCTGAACAGGGCAAAGACCGCCATGGCAAGCTCCGCTGAACAGGGCAAAGACCGCCATGGCAAGCACCGCTGAACAGGGCAAAGACCACCATGGCAAACACCACTGAACAGGGCAAGCACCGCTGAACCGGGCAAAGACCGCCATGGCAAGCACCGCTGAACAGGGCAAGCACCACTGAACAGGGCAAAGACCGCCATGACAAGCACCGCTGAACAGGGCAAAGACCGCTGAACAGGGCAAGCACCGCTGAACAGGGCAAAGACCGCCATGGCAAGCACCGCTGAACAGGGCAAGCACTGCCAACTCAAGCATCGTTAGCCCATGTGCGGCTGGGACAGTGACGGAACTGGGACCGTCACGGGGAGCGTGATGCACTCTGGGCACCAGTCCCCCTCCAGAACCAGTGGAGAACTGCATCCACTACCTGAATCCTTCACCAGATGAAGCACTCTGGGCACCAGTCCCCCTCCAGAACCAGTGGAGAACTGCATCCACTACCTGAATCCTTCACAGGATGAAGCACTCTGGGCAGCAGTCCCCCTCCAGAACCAGTGGAGACTGTTATCCACTTGAGAGACTGTGGCTTTGCACTCACCAGGATGGTACAGTGGGCAAACCACCCACTGTAGAGACTTGAGAGACTGTGGCTTTGCACTCCCCAGGATGGTACAGTGGGAAAACCACCCACTGTAGAGACTTGAGAGACTGTGGCTTTGCACTCCCCAGGACCAAGCAGTGGGCAAACCACCCATTGGAGAGACTTGAGAGACTGTGGCTTTGCACTCCCCAGGATGGTACAGTGGGCAAACCACCCTCTGGAGAGACTTGAGAGACTGTGGCTTTGCACTCTCCAGGACCAAGCAGTGGGCAAACTACCCACTGTAGAGAGTTGAGAGACTGTGGCTTTGCACTCCCCAGGATGGTACAGTGGGCAAACCACCCACTGTAGAGACTTGAGAGACTGTGGCTTTGCACTCCCCAGGACCAAGCAGTGGGCAAACCACCCACTGGAGAGACTTGAGAGACTGTGGCTTTGTACTCCCCAGGATGGTACAGTGGGCAAACCACCAACTGGAGAGACTTGAGAGACTGTGGCTTTGCACTCCCCAGGATACATCAATGGGCATGGAGCCCCGTCGTGGATCTGGCGTGGTGCTGTCATCCGGCTGAGGTGCCCCCCCTTCCCTTCCCCCTGAGGTGCTTGTTGTTTTTTTATCTGATGCCCCTGCAGTGTTCTCTTCGTTTCTGGACAGGTATTGTGTGTGGGCCTCGCCCATGCATTTTGGACCCAGTGGTCCACGGACATTGAATTGTGCATACCTGCACTACTAATCGTGATGTATATATTTGGAATGTGTATATATTTATGTATATATGAGCTTACTGTATTTTGATACATTACAATGGTTGTACTGAATTCCCTTTTGTCTTTGCATTCTTCCGGGGGAGTTGGGGGTTGTTCCTGTGATGTTTGAAAATGCATTGGTGTGTGTGTTGTAGTGTGCGAGGGTCAGGGTGGGGGTGTTGCGTGTGTATCCCCCTGACTTTTGCCTCTCCTATGTCGTAGGTGTAGTACTCACCGTTGTCTTCGGCGCCGCCGTTGCTGATGTTCGTAGAGGAGCAGGAAGACAAGCGCAGGGAGTATTTGGAGTTCCGGCTCCATGGTGCCCGCGTTCCTCATGGAGTGTGTTGAGGTGAGGGTTTTCCCATTGCAAAAGCTGTTTCCGCCGTGTTTTTATCCACGGGGAATCCGCCCCGGAAAAGGTGGCGGATTGGCCTGTTGTAATACTGTGGGCGGTACATTGTCTTCCACCTGTCTGTTGGCGGTGACCGCCGCGCTGCTTGTCTGTACCGCCGTGGTGGTCGGAGTGTTAAAGTTGCTGTCTATGTTGGCGGTTTCCACCACGGTCATAATTCCCTTTTTTTTTCGCCGGCCTGTTTGCGTTATTACCGCAGCTTTAACACCATCCGCCAGGGTTGTAATGACCCCCATAGTCTAGTATTGATTTCATGAGATGTAATTTTCATATTGGGTGTTTTAACCTTTTTCTTACTACAGGCCTCCTTCCCAGCTGTTCCCTTCCTAATTCCGTTCTTCCCCTCTTGAACTCTCTTAGCCTCTGTGATTTATCTATCAGAGTCTTGGAGCTGTTCAGTGGTGGACGTGTTGGGAACGTGCGCAAACCCCGAGGATCTGGTGACTCTGATAATTAGGTTCAGGTCATGGTATGTTCGATCACCTGTCTGGAGGCCAAAAACCATCAAACAATCTGCCTAGAAGATCTTTGGGTCGCCGTACCCCATACATGGCATGTGGCATTCAAATATTTATCCCAAATCTTGATGGTCTTAGCGCAGTAGCGGCAGAAACTTCTTTTGACGTAAATGAATGTCTCACTCTGTTCCATGAACTACAACACTTCTACTATGCATGCCACCATCATCATTTACTAGCTGGATTCCTAAAGTTAGGAATCTAGTTCGAGAAAAGATTGTGGGGAAAAAGGAATTCAGACCATTTTAGCATGCAGTTCTTGGAATACAAGGTACGATAATTGTAATTCTACCACTGCTTGCTGGTTGTAAAGACAAACAATTTGGGCCTGATTTAGATATTGGCTGATGGGTTAATCTGTCACAACGGTGATGGATATTGTGTCCACTGAAATCGAAACCCCTTTATTTCCTATATTATTTAGATATTGTACAGGATGTTCATCTTCTTTGTGACGGAGTAACCCCTATGCCTCATTACAAATGTGGCGGTTTTAAGATCGCCACACTTGCAGTGGCAGTGGGACCGCCACTGTCACATTATGACCCTGGTAGGTGGGACTGCTTAAAGTCTGCCATCACTCCCAGATCCATGGTTCCCGATGGTTGGACAGCAGTCTGAGTTGTGGTCAGCCACGGCAGCACTGAACTCAGCACCTCCATGTTGCTTACAACTCAGCTTTCTGCCAGCCTTTCCATGGCAGTCACCCCACCATGGAAAGGCTGGCAGAAAGCCACTCCCATGGCCCCCCTGTCAGCACCATATGAGGGTGCTGATGTGCTACTGTATTGGCCTAGGCTCCTCTAAGGGAGCTTAAACCAATACTGTAGCACTTTTCCTGCTGGTCAGCCCATCGGGAACGTCGTAATTCAATGTTCCCGCCAGTCAGCCTGGCGGGAACATTGTAATACAACGGAGGGGTACACAGCTGCCATGACAGCAGCATCCTCCCCATGGCATTGCCGGTCCCGTGGTGGGACCACCAATGTCATAATCAGGCCCTAAATCAGGCTGTTTGTCTCTATTGATCAAGTCAAATTGCATCATAGGGCCAATCTTACACAGTAGACCAAGAGGATTCCTGTATAGTTCCTTATCCCCTCTGACTCACATACAGGAAGTGCCTCTTCAAGCACTGAATAATGCTGAAATTGTTTCCCCTAGGATGAGGAGGGCAGAGAATGAACTTTTGTTGATTCCAATTACTGCTACAAGTACCAGACAAGTACCAAATGTAAGTCTATAGTTCTCTACTACAACTCAAAAAAGTTGTGTTGTTTATGATGAACCACAGTTAGAGATGTCTTCCAGTTATTTTTCACCTGCAGAGGTTCCTATCTTCAACAGACTGCTTCTGGACACTTTGTCAACAGCAACCATTTCACTTCATAGTATATGTAAGCTTTTTCTACTGCCTTAAAACACTTATCTGATCCATCCATGGATCTACTTGTGTATTATATTTACAGTGGTTGCTCTCTTCTTGTGGATTGAACTTGTGATTGTCTTCTTCTTGCTTATAAATGGCCATTATGTTCTTGAACACACACTGTTGAACTTGCAGATGAGGTACTGAAGCCTCATTTGTCTTCCTACAAAGTGCGAAGAGACTTGGCCCTAGTAAACATTTCTGCTGTTCCAGTTCCTGATGCGATTGTTTGGGATAAAGTTCCATATGATACATTTGGTCCTTCAGAAACTATTCAAATTCCTTAGGTTTTTAATATTTCTATGGACTATATCATTACACCTGGTGTTGTGTCTGATGATTGGGATGTGATGTCAGTTTCTTATACGCTGTCTGAGCTTCAATATTATACTGTATTCAAAAGTGAAGATATGTACATGAACTCCACAAATTATGGTAAAATGTTTTGTTATCCTTATTATGTGAACCATTACCTACACAGAACTAGTATCGCACATATAATTTTTAAGACAAGTATTGGGAACACCGTCTAACCCCCCTGGTGGGGAGTTCTAAAACATATTCAGACAAATACACATATTTTTTCGGGCATAATACCACTGATCCTGTATCATTTTATGTCAAATTACCAGCAACAATTAAGGAAACGTTTGCTGACACCTACTAAATTAATTTATTCAAACTCAGTTGTTTCCCAACTAGCTATGAATATTAGAAAGAAACAGTTGATTTAAAGTCAGTTTGGGGAACAATTAATTGGCAAGTACTGGGGATGGATGCCGTATTTAAAGCATGTTTTATTCCATTACAGGTATTCTTCTGAATAACACCATTCAGCATACTACGTGCCTAGGTCTATCAAAAATGAAAGAACTGAATTTGTCCAGTATCCCGTCCATTGCAAAATATGACAATTGGCAAAGTCTGGAATGTTACACAGAAGATCAGCTCAATGGTACGGTCAGAAACAATACATTTAATTCCACACTTTCAGGTCCCAATGGGTGATTATTGAGGCCAGTGAACATAGATGGTTGTCATGCATGTTTCATAAACTCTATGCAGGGTTTTAAAGAAAGCATACTGGACCTTCATTCTATGAGGGTACAACATGCTGGGATTGTCACTACATATAGCATGGGCAAATTATGTCAGCAATCATTGCAACATTCCACTTTGAGAGCTGTAAGTGAACACCTCTCTCTCCTCTCTGATGCCATGGATATGAAAGATTTCTTCTAAGGTCCAAATTCACTATACTACAAAAGATTCTTGTGTGCAGCATACAGTGAAATATGTAAGCTTCTCAAATGGAGGCGGAGCTCGTTTAAGGCAAATAGATCAGGCAAACTTAAAGAAAGCCTTAGCTGTCATCGATAATGGTGTGAATATGTTGTCCACTCAGATTTACAAACTTAACAACATTGTGTCACCTGCAATAGAAATTATACAAAATGACACGGCAATTTTACAACATGGACAGAGTCAGCTTAAGTCCATCATGCAGCTGAGTTGGACATTGCAGGTACTGAAATCAAACCACATGCCGTGGAAGTATGTAACACACTAACAACAGATAATAGCAAAGAAGGAATCAACCTACAAAATGCTTAATTTAGAAACGTTAGAAAAGTTGCTTTTCACAGTGGCTGAAACATAATCAGCAGTGTGGTTAGTGCATGGAGTAATCTCCCTGCCAGTATCCACATTTCAATTCACTTTGTGTTTGAAACAATTTCCAGTTGGTAGGTTTGAAGCTTTAGGGGAGTTTTTTTTAATGTAAGTTGTGAGATCTGCCTTGTGATTATAAATGTATGAGTGAGGAAAAGGAAATATTTCTCAGTGGTAGTGATCGTGAAGCTTCCATAAGCCACTCATTGATTAGGAAACAGGCGACATTACAAGGCATATGTAATGAGTCAGTGGTTAACTTAACTTGTTACTTGAAGGAAATTCCAGTCTCCTTGATTCACCCACTGATTCAGTTACTTTCAAATGGAATTTAGTTGATGTTGACTGATCAAGGCTGTTGCGGGGTGAGAGCAGTTGTCTGTATATGATTTTGATTTCTCAAATAGCGACCTCCAATGAAAATGTGTTATTTCTTCCCATGCATGAGATTAGTGTAGCAAGTTTGTGGCCTTCCATTCCTACATTTAATGTTAACTTTGATAAGCTGGACTGACTAAAAGCACTATTGTTATAAAAAAAAAATTATGCTTAGGTCTGCCTGTGAAACATTTGAATTGGAAGTGGCAATGTAATACGTCGAGATACAGTCACTTTTAAATGCCAACTTCCCAAGGCATTTTTAATGCTACCAGCACCACAGGTGATTAGATCTGGTTTTGTTAGAACCTTCCAGCACATGTCAGCACCTTCCAGTAGCTGCCGTTGGAGTGCTTTAATCTTCCGTGCATTCTTTGTTTTCAAGTGTTTTTAGAGAAATACCACTTGCATTGGGATTAATTGGAGGCATTTTACTATTACTATTTGTGCTACACAATAGTTTTCCCATATCAAATCAAAGCTGAATATTGGTTGTACTACCCAACATCCAGCTGTGTTGTGAATGCATGATACAGTACTTTGGAGTATCTTTGTTGATGGAAATAAACAACTTGTCTTTATCTTTCCAACCAGGATGGGTCTACTGCATGCAGCCCGTGTTCCGCTATCTTGGGTGCCCTTTTGAGTGTGCACCGGATGTTTTTTTGGCCCAGCAATTGGTACTATCTACGGACATAAATCTTGTGATGTTGCAGAGGAGGTCTCATTTCTAGAGCTGTCCTATGAGTCTACGGTTGCTTCAAGATGCCTTCTATGAACCATCCTATAGGGACATCACGGCTCCAAGTAAGTCTTCGTCTGACTTAACTACTGCTGCCATTGTGCAGAATGCTGCTACTTCAGCAGAGGCTGAGGCTTCATGTCATGTCTGTCACCTCGATTTGTTCACTGAGGCTTTGATGGTTCTGACATTTGCGGTTGCGGTTCTCCCTTGGACTCCAATCCATGATGTCATGGCTGCCTCAATGACTTTTAAATTTGAAATTTGTTTTTAAACAAATCAACTTTTTTAATTGGCTCCATTACTTGTTTGCATTACATGTTGATGTAAACATTTTATTGCCTGTGGTACTTTGATGGATTTCTAGAATCTGGCTTCTGTAACTGGCAAGTGGAGGTTGTTGTGAGGACTTAGTTGACATGTATTGGTCACATTTGCTTTAGCTTTGCTTTTAATGTTCATGTTTTATTTGTTTTAGTAGGACTGATTTTTAGAGATTATTTCTACATATTTTATTAGTCTGCTTTTAATCTAGAAATACGAGGAACACACTGTTTGTTTACTTAGCCTTTGCATGATATGTAATCAGTACTTTCTGTCCAAGGCAAAAGAACACAGTACACTATGGGGCAGATTTATACTTTTTGATGCAAAACTGTGCAAACGTAGTTTTGCGTCAAAAAGTTTAGCGCTGTCTAGCGCCATTTTTAACAAAACCTATGGGCCATATTTATACTATGATGCTGGGTGGCGCTAAGAATAGATTAGAGTAATTTTTCCTGACGCTAACCATTGTGACTTGTCGTAAGGCAAAATGATGTTAATGCAGGAAAAATTACTCTAATCTGGTTTACGACATGTAAACACATCGCAAAACGGAAATGCCCCATATTTGCCCACAATAGCATCAAAAGCGATGCTAATGGAGCAAACAGTGCAAAGGAGAGGCAAGGTGGATCCAAAAATCCAGGAGAGACCCCAGGGAGACTCCAGACAACCAGGAAACAGCCAGGAGGACATTGACAAGACCCAGGGGAGAGACAAGAAAAAGAGGAAGTGTCGCTTCAGCACAGAGGAGCATGAAATACTGGAGAGAGATGTGATGGAGCACCAACATCAACTCTTCATCACCTCTAAATTGCCAATTGGAAGGAGAGAGGCAATTTGGCAGCAGATTGTGGGCAAGATTAACAGTGTGGCAGAGGTCATGAGAACTGTCACTGAGTGCAAGAAACCCTGGCATGACTGCAAGCAGAGGACAATGGAGAAAATGGCAAAGAACATGGAAGCAAAACTGCAGAACGGAGGTGGGAGTCCAGCACCACAAGAGGACATGGATGAGATGGAGGAGATGGTTGTAGCGGTCATCCCGGAGGAAATTGTCACTGGTATCGCAGGACAGGACAGAAAATACTACCAGGAAACAACACATATGCAGGGTAAGTTCTATGGGGGACAAAAATGCCAAAATGTCAAGTGCAAGAAGGGGGAGACACATTGCTATTACACAATGCATGTTAGCCCTGCAAGTCAGGCAGTGGAAAGGGAAAAGAGGAAAGGCATGGGACCCTCTGCACTGCTCATGTCAGGTGCATGGGCTTTGCAGGGGCATCCAGGGGCACAGCACTATACAACACCAGCAACCTTTGCATGGGGGTACACCGCCATGCCAAGGCTGGTGGAAATGCTGAAGCAAACCAGGAGGGTAGTGTAGAACATAAACTGGTCTGGTGTCACAGGACCTTTGGTATTGTCAGAATGGAAACTATATGAAAATGCCCCGTGTCAGGCCATTGGCTCAAGTGGCATTCCCCATTGACAACAGTTGCCACTACTACCTGTGCTGTTTGCGCTGGTCAATTGGGAAATGGCAGTTAGGTGCCCATAGAACAAATACACTTGAAATGAAGGTTTAGTATGGCTACATGATCAATCCCCATCAATCCCTTACATTAAGGACAGGAAACATGCATGGGAGCCAAGATGACAATGCACCACCAATAGGAAGTCAGTGATGTCACATTACAACTGGCACAACACACTAATTGTACAATATTTAATTGCAGAGGACGATGGCTCTCCTGTGGATCTACCTGTCCTGGACTACCTGATAACCTGGATGACCAGCTGACAACCATCAGCCAGGAAACCCTCTAAGATGTCCTGGGAATCCTCCAGACACCAACTCCAGTCGCAAGGAGAAGCATTCTTGTAGCAGCCCTCCCAGAGGACCCACCTACCACCCAATAGTACGACCTGCTTGCTCAAATACAGCTGAGGACTCTGATGACACAGGGACCACCTTTTAGAGGATAGTAGTGGGAGTCCAGCGGGAGCTGGCCAAGGAGGTGCAGGTGGGGATGCAAACTATGGCAGCCAGCCTTGAGGGTATGCGCATGTGCATCATAATACTCGCTGAGCAGACAGCAGCCAAACAAGGCAACAATCCCTACTGCATGGAGTTCAACAGTGTGTGAGGGACCTAACCACTGCTGTTAGGGAGTTGCCACAACACCTGCCCTCCCAAATCTTGATGCTGAATGCATGAAATCAAGCAGGACTCCATGCACTGGGAACTGGCCTCCCTCAGGGCAGACATTGCTGCCTACCAC
Source organism: Pleurodeles waltl (assembly GCF_031143425.1). Taxonomy (NCBI): domain Eukaryota; kingdom Metazoa; phylum Chordata; class Amphibia; order Caudata; family Salamandridae; genus Pleurodeles; species Pleurodeles waltl. Next base: position 383,218,701 of record NC_090449.1, read on the forward strand.
AGGGATGTTGCTGCCATACTCAATAATCAGTAGCTCCTTCTTGCTGCAGTGTTGCCATATGTAGTTCCACAAATGGCAGCTGCTGGGAATTTGGTGTCCACTTCTCCAACCACTGAAGTGTGTGTGGCCCCCTCAAACCCACTACCACCACCAGCAAGGGCAGATGAGACAGCACACACATCAGAGGATGAAGATGTGGAACAAATCATCTTCACCAGTAGGAGTACCCGGTAGCACCAGCCCATGCCACATGGGCAGTGATTTCCCCTTGTCATTTCCCCAGTTAGTGACATGCACTCTTCACCAACACACTGGTAACTATTCCACTATGGACTGCAATTGTCTCTCACTACTCCATTGGCAATGCATGTTCCCCTGCACTGAACGACACTTCATGTCAATATGTCCAATGACATGTCACTCAACTCCTCAACTCTGCACTTGTGTTGTGTCACAATGGAATGGTTTACATTAATGGGGGGACAGAAATGGACAATGTAAATATTGCACTTCAGCACTTTAAAATAAACAGCACCTCCACAACCACTTTGTCTCTGTGTAATGTGACACATCTACTTTGCTGGAGATTTGTGATGCAGTGACATGTCTATAGTCACAGAGTGTCAGTACAAGAGTGCAAACATATTGTGGGCAGATATCTACGCACAAGGTACCTACATGATGAACATCAATGGTAGCCACATCCCCTACGAGCAAGTCACTGTGGATGTGACATTTGTTTGAAAACATATATGCCTCACCCACTACATACAGCAGGAATGGCTGTGTAAGAGTGCTTGGCCAATAACGTCAGCTGGGAGTGCAAGTGAAACACATTGGTGTGAAATTGTTATACTTGACCTCATCTGAATTTGGCATTGCTCAGTTTAGCAATGTAGACATGAACTTAAGGCCTCAGGCAGACATCCCACAGTGCCCAACATACCAACACAGGACCCAAACAATGACAACTAAGCTTACTTACCACATTTAACAACACGCTCTAAGCATTGGCCCCCACTTATACTAACCCAAACATATACTATCTAATCCGAAACAAATCTATATATATATATATATATATATATATACAAATGGCCCGACATTAACCCCCACCCAACCACCCACAAACTAACATGTAATAATATGATAAATCACCCCCCAAACCTACTTATCCTATCTACCCTACTCTAACCTATGACTAACCCCCTTAAATCCACTATAAAACATGATGAGGAATGAGGAGGGAGGGGACTGAACTAGGGGTGAGGGAAGGCAACAGTTCAGAGGTTAGCCCTCCTGAGTGTCCTCTTGATGGCCTTCAGTCTCTTTGTATTGCGGTCTACATCCTTCTGTAGGCTGTCCTGGTTTTTGAGGACATATTTCATGTCCCTCTGGAGCTCCTTCATTGCTGACATGTCCATTCCAGCAGGCGTGGTGGGCTGTGGTGCTGATGCTGATGGTGCTGCAGGTGGGGCAGAAGTGACGGTGGTAGCTGTGGTCCCCTGTGTAGGTGTGTGCTCGGTCCACTCTTTGTGGCCAATCCGGGTCCCCCTTGGCTTAATGCCCGCGATTCCCCAGTGACACGCTCTTTTCGATAGCGTTGTTTAATCTTGCGGTACCCAGACTCCAAATCTAATGCATGGCGATATCGCACTGCCCTCTTTTGGAACACCGTGAGTTCTGCAACATCCATGTTTGCAGCTGTAAAATCGAGACAGGCAAACATCAGTGTTATCATTGAGTGATGTATGTACAGATGATATTCTAACACTCTGCCTCGATTTGCAAATGCAGTCCGAATCACTGTCCAGATAATACAATGTCCCTGATGAATGTAATGGCAACGCTGCCTACCCATCATTACACAAAAGAAAAGCACAACAAGAGTTGGACCAAATAAAGTAATCTGTGCATTGAGGTAGTGCAATGTGTCACAATGCAAAGGCAGCAACTACTTCACATGGGCCATGCCCACTAATCTTTATCATCTGAATCAACTTCAAAGCACACAACACCAGTGACTAGTAGATGTAATTGGGAGTATGGTATGCAGTTGCTAATCATAAGGAGTCAGTGTTGAATGGGACAAGCCTGAATGAGATGACTGTTATCTGAATTGTGACCATCACATTTACCTACATATATGTTGTTCCCCTACCCTTGTACCTCAGGGAGGATGGGCATGCAATACATCATCACAACTGTTGAGGTCAACCATGAAGGCACGTCCACTTATACATGGATTTAGTGAGTGGAACACATGTGAGGAGACCTGCCACCTATAAATAAGGTATTCATAGGTCATTCACATCTACATTCATGTGTCCAGGTGTGGACACCCATCAACACCTGATCTGCCAACACAATTCCCAGAAGACCTACATTGATGCCAGAACACGTCTGGCCTTGACCTGCATGCACGACTATTACATACCACATAAGTGTCACGTAAAAGGAGTACAACTTATGGGGCAACATGCCGGGGGACAGTTACCCATCCAGTCCTACATGTACATTACAATACAAGGATGCACCAATTTGTGTGGATAACTGGTGCATCACTGTGTTTTGAGAATGACGGTATGACCCAGTTCCAATATACTGACACAGGTGCACTTCCAAGTCACATGTGAGCCTACATGTGGCTACTAGTCACCTTGTTCACATGCTGCTGCCTATAGCACAGCACAAAACTCCCAAGATATGACTATCTGCTTGTGAGTGAGAAACTGTTGAGACAGGCCACTCACCTGAAAAGCAGGATGTCTGCAGGGGCGATGGTATGCCCCCGACCTCTTGGAACACCTCTCGACACTTCCTAGTAGACACAGAAACCCAGGCAGGTGTCCCAAAAGGAAAGGGGAAGTGGAAGAGAAAGAGACAAAACACTGCCAAGTCTTGCCGGTCCAGCCAGGCACCCTTTCTCTTCGGGGGCAGGTCATTGTTGAGAGAGTGATAGTAGAGTTAGTGCACTCAACTACCTTGAAACTGAATCTCTCTTTCTGATATGGGCATGGGAGTGGTAGAAGAACACCAGGATGCTCCAGCACTTTTCTTGGATAATAATAACTGTTGGCACAATTACTAACACTGCATTACCAAAAACCCAAACTGAGTACCATAACAATAAGTACTGCGACATTAGGGATGGATTCACAGAGATTCACTGTTGCACACTACAATTAGAACTGTAGTTGCACTTATCATGCACAAGAAAGACAAACAAGGGCATTAATTATATCACATGTAACTTTCCTGCATGCATAGGGTTAAACTAGAAGGAACAAAAACAATCTAAGAAATACAAATGTCCACTCTGGGTTTAAATAGTTAGGGTGGCACAGTTTCGTTTGGTTTCACTGTGTGTGTGAAAAACCCTTCAAAAGCAAATTCCTCAAAGCTGAAACACAGGTATGAATGACACAATTTAAATCCAAGAGTTTTGCTATTAGAGAGAGAAAAACCATGTAAATGCTCTTTTAAAATTGCACTGGCACTTTTTGTAGTACGTGAGCTCAAGCAGATTTCCTGAAGCACATTAAGGCAAGTAACTACAATAATAATACAGAATGTTCAGAAATGCATTAGTCTCTTCAAGATAGGCACTCTGCCAAAATACGAGGTCTGAAATAAACCAGCTGTTGTACAACACTGTCAATGACACCGTTTGCAATTCACAATGGGGTAGCAAATGACCTATCTCATGAATATTCATGAGGTAGGTCTCAATGTGCAAACCCATTGGGAATGGCAGCACTGACAGGGATGGTGGCCTGCTGGAGTCAGCAGACCACCATGCCTGTGACTGCTTTTAAATAAAGCAGTATTTTTTTATTTTTTTAAATGCAGCCAGTTTTCATTAAAGGTATACAGAATGCATGTCAAAAACAAAAATTATAACTTTTCTTGTCCTTTTTTCAGAGCAGGCAGTGGTCCATGGAAACACTGCCTGCTCCAAACCAATGTTTTTGCATGCAGTCACAAAGGGAATGGGTTAGCAACAGCTTGAAACTGTTAGTAACTGCAATTGTTTTGTGACGCCATTCGCGGTCACAAAACAATCATACAGCGGAATTAGGAAGGGAATGCTCCTGCCTAAATGTGACTCGCAAACCCTTTTTGTGATTCGGTAATGTGATTGCGGAATGGCAAAATTGGGTTTGTGCATTGGAAAAAGCTTTCTTTTTCGTCGCAAATGGCCCAGTTCCGCAAACTGGGCCGTTTGCGTCTATAAAAAAGATCGTGGTACATGTGGCCCTAAGTGATAGTTGTACATGACTCAACAAACCTCGGACCTGCATTGTTAGCATGTATCGACATGTGGACTCCATCTCAGTACTGGGACACTAACACTTTGTTCTGGTTGCATTCAACCTGGCCACAAACATTGCATGCAGCACATCAACACATCTGCTACTGTCACTCAGGAGCATTCTACTGTACACATTTGTCAATGTGATACTCATCAACAGGTCCACCGATCACCACACCCAGGTGGTCCAGCAGATCCTGCTCTCTGGCCACCAGGTCAGCCCAGCGATGCTTTAGCTGGTGCTCATTCCAACTGGTATGGTACACCCTCTTCAGGTGGTGGAGCACCTTGCCCCACTGCGACCGCCTTGCCTCTGTGTGATACCCCTGTATCACCCGCCACCCATCTCGAGCATCATGGGTAGGAAGTGGCACACCAAGCTCCTCCTTCCCCATCCGTGTCAGCCTCGCCCTACCTGATATGTCCCTCAACCCCAATTTCAAACAGGAAATGTTGAAAAAAAAAGAAAAGAAATTACAATAAAGGAAACTTACTGCCCAAACTTAAGAACCTTAACTAACCCAACTAATCTAACACCCAGACGGACACCCGACAGTACAAATACAATATGAAATACACTAAACTACACAAAATCACAGGCACCGGTACAAGTAACAAACAGATTTCACGACAGACACAACAAGAGAGACACCACAAGATACAATATTTGCAATCAACACACCAGCAACACTGAGAAACAGCCAGACAGTCAACAAATGCACAGACTGTAAAATGAAAGTGAAAGTACACCCACTGTACTATGCCTGTAAACAGGATTTCCTATAACATCACTTCCTGTCCCCTTGCGATATGTTTTACGTCATGCGTGTATTTTTTTTAACGCATATGATTTTGCGTGAATATTTTCCACGCATCACCTACAAGTGCAGCAATATAAAACTCATTACCTGTATACTTCAATTTCAGTGGATATCCGCATGAGTGTGGTGCGCGGCTGGAATTCACGCTAAGGGCCCATGTATGGTTAGTTTGCATTTGCAGGCGTTTTCGACGTATTTGTGTCAACATTTTTGACTCTATCTGTGATTGCGTGATTTTGCAATATTTAACATGGAGGCAGCCTGTATCAACACGAAGAAAGGATGGTATGGCCTGCAGTGTGTAATATAGTGTATGGCCACATGTGATAGAGCATGCAACTTTGTGATTTGGGTGTGAATGGTCTGTAACAACAAAGTGTGTGTTTCTGAAGGAACGGCATGCAATACTTTGAACGTCATGCAAATGTATGAATGTGTGCCAAATGTGTATCTAACACAGGCTCGACCCTAAAAATGAAATGTGAAAGTCAGTCCCCCACCTAGGTCAGTGCAGTGTGTAGAGGGGAGTACTAGGAAAGCCCAAAGGTAAGTACCACAACCCAACCCAGTGACCAGGAAAGCAAGAGAAAATCACTGTAAATTCTCCTGATCACACACAGAGAAGAGAAAAGAATTATTGAAAGTCCAGAAGAGACTGCAACACACCAACAGTGGACTCCTTGATAAGAATCCCTGTGGAAGAAGGAGAACAAGTCCAAGAAGCATAGGCAGAGTCCAGGGAGGGCAGTAGCCCCCACCCACCAGAATGAAGGTGCAAGAAGTGAACTACCAGTGAAGAAGAAGAGTCAGCACTGCACACAAGATGATGAAGTTGGGTTCCTGGAGGATGCAGGTGATGTCCCATGCTAGAAGGAGGATTGCAGTCAGGTTTGCTTCTTCGAGTTCCACCAACAAGCCTTGGCACATGTAAAAAGTCACAATAAGAGGAAAGTGGAGCTACCGGGGTCCAGGAAGGACCAAGTGGACTCTACCCAGGAGGGGAAATCAGAGGGACTCTTGGCGACACACAGAGCCCACAGAAGCCCAGGCAGTGCCCACAGGAGTCCCACAGGACAGGGACAGGAGAGTCACAGAGGAGGCCCATGCAGCACTACGAGAAAGGCTCCCACGCTGCTGGAGAACTACTCAGAGAGCTGCGTGTCTCAGGAAGGGGTGCTAGGAGCTGAAGCTTCAAGATGCCTGAAGATCTTGTAGAAAGGATGCCAACAAGCCTTGGCAGATGCAAAGGATACACTTCCTAGGGGTATTGTCCTGCATGGGCAGGCAAGGGCTTTCCTCCACCCAAGGTGGACAGCTGGAAGAGAGGACCATCGGGACCACTTCAGTCCACCACACGTGATGCGGGATCCACCCAAGATCGACAAAACTCCTGTGTGTCTTCTGACATATGGAGGCAGTGAAAGTGAGGGATCAGTCTGTCCCAGGTTGGACTTTGCCCCAGGTGACCAGCAAGGGCAATGTCATGGGCTAAGGTCAACATAAACTCTTTGTATTGCAGAGGGATTACCAGTCTTCTGGTAGCACCAGGTTTGTTTTCCCTTGGGTCTGAATACAGGAGGTTGTTTTCCAAGGACACACTGTGGGTGCCACTGACATCCCCTGCTTCCTGTTTGACAGCTTACTGTCTCAAACCGACAAGTGTGGGACAAGTCTGTTGAGCCACACTTAACTCCTACCTGGCAATCCCCCCTGCTCCTAGGAGTTCAGCTGTGTCAGCTTGAAGTTCTTCAGGTGTAGGCTCTGTCGAAGGAGTAGATTCCTCCTCCTCAAAGGGAGAATCATCAGTGGAAGGAGGGATAGGGGATAATGTCTTATCCTTTCTATCCCTGCTTTTGGGAATTTCTTGGTCCATTGTTTCAGGATCCAAGTTTCCCTGTTCTCTTTGCTTTTTGGCCTGAGACCTAGTCAATGCACAGATATGCGCAGGAATGTCCAGCATGGCTGCATGGACCTCCAACTCTACTTCAGCCCAAGTTGAATTCTCCAAGTCATCCCCCAGTAGACACTCTACAAGTAGGTCTGTGGACACTATAACATTTTTAGGACCAGTAACGCCCCCAGCTTAGATCAACAACTGCAATGGGGTGGCTCACAGTGTTGTTGTGCGCGTCAGTCACGTGGTACTGATGACCAAGTAGGTGTTGCTCAGGGGACACCAGTTTTTCAGTCACCATGGTGACACTGGCACCTATTTCCCTGTTGGTCTCAACCTAAACACCATTTATCAGAGGTTGTTGCTTGTACTTATCCATATTAAGGGGACAAGCAACAAGGGTGGTAAGGTCAATGCCACCATCAGAGACTAAAACAGCCTCAGTGGTTTTCCTAACTAAGCCAGCCCCCACCACACTTCCCCAGAGTGAGACCTGCTACACCCTTGGATTGACTATTGGTAGTATTAGTCTTCCCACCACCACTACTATTGCTAGGGGCTCTAGTTATAGGATTGGAGGTAGTAGTGCTGGGAGGTTTGGTTCTTTTCTTAGGAAAGGAGCAGTCTCCTGCCCTATGGCCTTTGTTTCTACAAATACAGCACTAAGGCTTTTTGTTCTGATTGTTTTGGGAAGATGATTTAGACCCACCCCTAGAAGAATTTTGTGGGCCTGATGAACACCCTTTCTTATCTTTGTCCCCACCTTTGTCATGCGACTTACTGTAGGAGGCTGGCTTGGTTTGTAGTGGGAACCTATGGTACTTACACCTTATACCAGGTCCAGTTATCTATAATTAGCAAAATATAGGCAGTGTCTAGAAGCCAGGCTGTCTAGAGGTAGCTGTAGGCAGAGCAGCCAAGGCTGATCTAGGCAAAGCTTTTGCAACACCGCTGTAGTCACACATTACTCACACTCAAGAAAGACAAGACTCAGTATCAAGAAAAATAAAGGTACTTTATTTTAGTGACACAAGGCCAAATATATCTTAGAGATTATACTCCCTTAGGAGGTAAGTAAAACACATAAAATATACACTAGTAACCAAAATAAGGTATGTACAGTCACACAATAGAGCAAATAGTGAAAATCACCATAGGCTAGAGTGGGCCTAGGGGCAACATAAACCATATACTAAAATAGTGGAATATGAAAGTTGGTTCCCCATCTAGGCAAGAGTAGTTTGTAGGGGGACGCTGGGAGTGTAAGAAAATACCAAAGGTAAGTAAAGTACCCCACCCCAGAGCCCAGGAAAACAGGAGTAAAGTATAGCAAGTTTCCTCAGAATACACTAGGATTCGTGGTAAAGGATTATGCAAAAACAAGCAAGACTGCAAGACACCAGTGATGGATTCCTTGACCTAAAGACCTGTGAAGAGAGGAGACCAAGTCCAAGAACAGATGAAGAGTCCAGGAAGAAAGGGAGCCCCTGCTAACCCGGATGAAGGTGCAAAAGTGGATTTTACGGTTGGAAGAAAAAGTCACTAATACACCAAAGAAGACAGGTGCAGGTTCCTGCTTGGTACAATAGATGTTCCACGTCGAGTCATTGGATGCAGGCTGGTTTTCATCATTGGATTCTGCCAATTAGCCTTGGCTCATGGAAATATTGCATCTGGTGGGAAAAGGCACTACCTGGGCCCAGGAGGGACCTGGGGGTCCGAGGAGAAAGAGGGGGCTCTCAGCACTTTAGAGAGCCCTCAGAAGACCAGGCAACACCCACAGGACTCCCAAGACACTGGGACAAAGGAGTTGCAAAATGTGGACATTGCAGCACTACACAAAGGGAACACACGCATCCGGAGAACAACTCAGGGAGCTGAGCATCACAGGATAGAGTGCTGGGGGTCTGAGCTATGCTGTGTATGAAGGATTTCTGGAAGACGTGCACGGAAGATCTACGAGCTGCAAAACACGTGGTGCACAAGGGTACTGTCTGGTTCGGGGAGGCAAGCCCTTACCTCCATCAAATTTGGACAGCTGGACCTGTGGACAGTCAAGATCACTTTGGTCTACCACCTGTGTGCCAGGGATCAGGCTCCTTGACAGGAGAGGAGACCTAGAGTACCTGTTGTTGCTGCAGAGAGGTGCCTGCTGAAACAGGGAAGTGACTCTGTCACTTCAAGGAGATTCCTTTGGTCCTTCTTGTGCAGGATGAAGACAGGCAGTCCGCAGAGCATGCACAAACTGGAAACTGTTGCAATTGCTGGCAGGAGCTGGAGTTACATAGTTGCAGTAGCCTTCTTGGATACTTTGTTGTTGTAGAGTTCCTGGAGCAGTTCAGCAGTTGATTCAATGGTAGAAGGTGAAGCAGAGGTTGCAGAGGAGTCCTGCTGGAATCTTGCAAAACTGAATCTGAGGAAACACCCACAGGAGAGACCCTAAATAGCCCTCACAGGGAGATTGGTGACCTAACCAGGTATGGACCTATCAGGAGGAGTCCGTGACATCACCTCCTGGCACTGGCCACTCAGATGCTCCCAGAGTTCCCTAACCACCCGAAAACAAAATGGCAGAACCCAGGGACTCTCTGGAGGTGCTCTGGGCATCACCCCTGGGATGGTGATGGACAGGGGAGTGGTCACTCCCCTTTCCTTTGTCCAGTTTAGTGCCAAAGCAGGGACTGGGGGTCCCTGAACCAGTGTAGACTGGATTATGAAAGGAGGGCACCATATGTGCCCTGTAAAGCACTTCCAGAGGCTCTGTAAGGAAACCCCTCCCATGTAACACCTATTTCCAAAGGCAGAGGGTGTAACACCCCTCTCCTAAAGGCAATGCATTGTTCTGCCTTTCTGGGATTGAGCTGCTTAAGCCACAAGAGGGCAGACTCCTGTCTGTGAGGTGGCAGCAGCTGGGGCTGCAGAGGAAACCTCAGAAGGCTGCTATGGCAGTTATGGGGTTCCATGGTGGACCCCCAAGGGTGCATGAAATTGGCCCCCCAATACCAGAATCAGATTGGGGGTAGTGCAGGGGTGCCCTCACAAACAGTACCTTTGCACCCAGCCTTCAGGAACTGAAGGTTAGACATATCAGTGACTTATAAGCTACCTGGTGCGGTGAAAATGGCTGTGAAATAGTGCTTGCACTCTTTCACTCAGGCTGCAATGGCAGTCCTGAAGAAGTGTTTGTATGAGCTCCTTATGGGTGGCAAAAGAAATGCTGCAGCCCATAAGGATCTCCTTGAACCCCAATGCCCTGGCTACCTAGGTACCTTAGTGGAATACTGGGTTACTAGTAAGTAAGTACAAATTTGTAATCAGAGAGAGCATAAGCACTGGAGTTCCTATTAACAGGACTACAGTGAAAAATCAAGCATACTGACAAAACAGTAAAACATACTGACATGTAGGCCACAAACTATGAGCACTGGGGGCCTGGCTAGCAGGATCCTAGTGAGACAGTAAAAACACACTGACACACACTGACAAACAGGCCAAAAATGGGGTAACCACGCTAGAAAGAGGCGACTTTCTCACACTTACCACTTTCCATCTTCTTTCCATCTTCTTGTCACCCTACTGTATGAGCTTTTCTGCTCACCCTTGTTTTGACCCATTTGTTTGCCTTCTTTCCCAGTACTTGGGAAGAGGTCAGATATGAGTCTTCCAAGTATTGGTGCACCAAATCAGACACACAAGTATTTAAAATATACTCTCTCAGTAACAGATTATACAAACCCTCATAGTCAGACACTTTGTTGCCATATAACCGGCCTTCTAAAGCTTTAACAGAACAGCCCACAAAGTCAACCCAATCTTGTGAGGCCTCTTTTCTGGTCTCCCTGAACTTATTTCTGTATTGTTCATTGGTGAGACCAAAACCATCTCAGAGTGCAGTTTTTAGAATTGTGTAGTTGTCTGCATCCTCTTCTCTCACAGTGAGAAGTCTATCCCTCCCCTTGTCAGAGAAGGACCGCCAGAGAATAGCAGCCCATTGCCTTTGAGGGGCCCTCTGAACTTCACAGGCCCTCTCAAGTGCAGTAAACCACTTGTAAATATCATCCCCACCTTGTATAGGGGAACAATTTTGTGGAGGTTCCCAGAATCCAAGGACTCCTCCCTGACTCTGTAATCCCTGAAACCTGAGTTGCTGCTGCCACCATGGGGTGCTAACCCCAACTCCTGTCTCTCTCTCTCCACTGCCAAGGCCTCCCTATCTAGGACTAGCTGATGCTGCTGCAGCCTCAGCCTAGCCTCCTCCAGTCTCAGTTGCCTGAGCTCTCTATCTATAGAGTAATTCCCTGGAGTTGTGCAGCGGATCCTTCAGACACTGAAGTGATGTGACAGTGAGCAGAGGTGGATCTATTTCTAGGTTTTGTGACCCTTTCTACTTGCCCTCTGGATGTGAAAGGAGCCCTACCAGTGTGACTTCCCTTCCCACTACCAGCTATGTTAGGTGGTCTACTAGGAATATTGTGATCTTTTGAGGAACCCTCCCCCAAACCTAGAATGGCATGTTCTACCTCAGTGGGGTTAGGGTCTTCTCCTTCCTCTTCCTCCTTGAGGAGGAGGCCTAAGAGCAGACTCTTATTAGGGTTCATCGGCATGTCTAACTTCCTTGCTGCACACAGCCCCTTCAATTCCTTCAAGGTTAGGTTCTCATAGGGAGAATCCATGACCTCAGAGCTATGTCCAGCTGCAGACATGGTGTGTTAGGATAGTGTAGGGTGTACCTAACCTACCTAACTCTTTGACTCTCAGAAAGAAGTTTAGAGCAAGGGCTATGCCTCTAGCCTAGCTTACCTAAACTTTAGAGACTAGTTTCCTGCACTAGGTACTATGAATACCTCTGGTAAGGAGTGGCCTTTCCTGTGGGATGCACCAGGTGACAGAGTGATAAGGGAATTGTAAGTATCTCACCGTTGCATCACCAATGTAAGAGGCTGGTCTGGTGTGTGGTGGGCACCTATGGTACTTACACCTTATACCAGGTCCAGGTATCCCTTATTAGTGTAGTGTAGTCAGTGTCTAGAAGCCAGGCTCTCTAGAGGTAGCTGTGGATGAGCAGCCAAGGCTTATCTAGGAGACATGGAAAGCTCATGCAATACCACTGTAGTCACACTTAGGGGCATATTTATACTCTGTTTGCACCAAATTAGTGTAATTTGTTTTTTACTCTAATTTGGTGCAAAAATAACTCCATATTTATACTTTGGTGCTAGACCCATCTAGTGCCAAATTTATGGAGTTAAAGTCATATTTTGGAAGAGGAAACCTACCTTGCCTTAATGAGATGCAAGGTAGGCGTTACATTGCAAAAAATGACTCCATGGCCTTAACGTCATATTTATACTCCCATGCAAAAATGGTACACAGGAGGGAGGAGGGGTCAAAAAAATGGCACAAAGCTTGCTTTGCCCCATTTTTTAACTCCTGAGTCAGGGCAGGTGTTAGGGGACCTGTGGGCCTATTTTCATGGTGGAACACCATGGAATAAGCTCACAGATGCCTTCCCCAGGCCGCAGGGACACCCCCACCCACACCAGAGGAACAGCGGAGGATAGGGAACCCCATCCCAGGTAAGTACAGGTAAGTATTTTATTTAATTTTTTTAAATGCCATTGGGGGCCCTGAAATGGGCCCCCCTACCTGGCACTGGGTGCAATGGCCATGCCCAGGGGACCCTGGCCCCCTGTGCTGGCCATTGGGGTGGTGGGCATGACTCCTGTCTTTTCTAAGACAGAAGTCATGTGGTATGAATGTTTTTGTGTCAGAAAATGACTCTAGGCAGGTTAGAGTCATTTTTTTCACTCTAACCTGCCTAACGTCATTTCTTTGGTGCAAAAACCCCTTCTTCCATACTGCCAGCCGAATCCGACTAAAGTCATTTTTTTTTCACTAGCCTACCCTTTGCATTGGCTTGCACCATTCCATAAATATGGTGCCTGGCTGGTGCACAGAAATGGTGCAAGCCAGTGCTAAACTTTTTGGTTCAAAACTGAGTTGGTGCAGTTTTGCACCAAAAAGTATAAATCAGGGCCTTAGTACTTGCACACATGAAAGAAAACATTCAATCTTACAAAAATAAAGGTACTTTATCTTGGTGACCCAAATACCAAAAATACCTTTGAGGCTGGACTCCCTTGGGAGGTCAGTAATACACAAGTTATATAGACTAGTATGCAGAAATCGGCATAAAAAGAATTAGACAACAGTGCAATTAATGGAAATCACAATAGGGAGAAATAGGCCTAGGTGAAGCACAAACCACATACTAAAAAAACATGGAATGTGAAAGTCAGTCTCTCACCTAGGTAAGTGTAGTGTGTAGAGGGTAGCTGGGAGTACTAGGAAAGCCCAAAGGTGAGTACCACAACCCACCCCAGCGACCAGGAAAGCAGGAATAAATCACTGTAAATTCCCCTGATCACACACAGAGAACAGAAGAAGAATTATTGAAAGCCCAGAAGAGACTACAAGACACCAACAGAGGATTCCTGGACAAGAGGACCTGTGGAAGAAGGGGACCAAGTCCAAGAGGAACAGCAGAGTCCAGGCAGGGAAGGAGCCCCTACCCACCAGGATGAAGGTGCAAGAAGTGAACCACTGGAGAAGAAGAAGAGTCAGCACTGCACCCAAGAAGAAACATTTGGGTTCCTGGAGGATGCAGGTGATGTCCCACACCAGAAAGAGGATTGCTGTCAGGTTTGCATCTTCAGGTTCTGCCAACAAGCCTTGGCACATGCAAAACCCAACGTTAAGGGAAAGTGGAACTGCCAGGGACCAGGAAGGACTAGGTGGACTTTACTCAGGAGGAGAGTCGGGGGCCCTCAGCAACACAGGGATCTCACAGAAGCCTAGGCAGCGCTCAAAGAGTCCCACAGGATGGGGACAGGAGAATCGCAGAAGAGGCCCATGCAGCACTACAAGAAATGCTCCTATGCCACTGGAGAACCACTCAGGGAGCTGTGCGTCACAAAAAGGAGTGCTGGGAGCTAGACCTTCAAGATGCCTGAAGATCTAGAGGAAAGTATGTCAACAAGCATTGGCAGCTGCAAAGGACATGGTGCCTGTGGGTACTGTCCTGTGTGGGAAGGCAAGAGCTTACCTCCACGCAAGTTGGAAAATTTGGAGAGAGAACCATTGAGACCACTGCAGTCTGCCACCCGTGATGCAGGATCCACGAAACTCAGAAGGAGAGGGGATCAACGCAGCTGGTCGTTGTCACAGTTGGTGCCTGAAGAAGCAGGGGAGTGACTCCTTCACCCCAAGAGAGATTCCTTCTTCCTTCTGATGCAGGCTGAAGATGGGCTTTCCTCAGAGGATGCACGACCGGGGACATGTTGCAGTTGCTGGAAGGAGTTGGACATACAATGTTGCAGGAGGTGTCTTGCTTCTTTGTTGCAGCTTGTAGGGTCCTGAAGAGTCCAGATGCAGTTTATTCGGTCAACAGTCAAAGTTGAGGTTGCAGAGGATTCCTGCTGGAGTCTTGCAACCCGAATTTGAGGAACCACCCAAAAGAGAGACCCTAAATAGCCTTGAAAGGGAGATTGGTCACCTAGCTGAGTAACCACCTATCAAGAGGGGTCTCCGACGTCACATGCTGGCACTCACCACTCAGATGCTCCCAGAGTTCCCTGCCAGCCTTGACTCCAAGATGGCAAAACCCAGTGAGCCTCTGGAGGAGCTCTGACCACCACCCCTGGGGTGGTGATAGACAGGGTAGTGGTCCTTTGTGCAGTTGCGCACCAGAGCAGGGACTGGGGATCCCTGAAGTGGTGTAGACTGTTTTATGCAAGGAGTGCACAAAATGTGCGCTTCAAAGCACTGCCAGTGGCTTGGGGAGGCTACCTATCCCAAACCTGTAACACCTATTTCCAAAGGGAGCGGGGGTAACACCCCTCTCCCAAAAGTAAATCCTTTGTTCTGCCTTCCTGGGCTCAAACTTCTCAAGCAACAGGAGGGCACAAACATGTCTGGGAGGTCTGCAGCAGCTTTGGCTTCCTTGAAACACTCAGAAGGCTGTAATGGCAATACTGGGAGTCCTCTAAGGATTCCATCTAAGGGTATGTTTCCAACATGTTTGATACCAAACATGCCTGTGTTCGGAGTTACCATTATTGGCTGGATATAGGTATTGACCTATGTTCAGTACACGCATAAAATGGCATCCCTACACTCATGAAGCCTGGGAAAATGGGCCTGGAGTTCATGGGGGCTCCTCTGCTAGTGCAGGGGTGCCCTCACTCACAGGTACCTTGCACTCTGCCCTCTGGGCTAGAAGGCCTGCCATAGGGGTGACCTATAAGTGACCTGGTGTAATGGAAAGTGGCAGTGAAAGGGTGCATGCACCTTTTCAGGCAGGCTGCAACGGCAGTCCTGCAAAACCCTTTGTTTTGGCTCTCTATGGGTGGCAAAATATATGCTGTGGCCCATAGGGATCCCCTGGAACCCCAATGCCATGGGTACCTGGGTACCACATACTAAGGTCTTATAATGGGGCACCAGTGTGCCAAATGTGGGTGAAATACAGAGCTTTCGGAGAGAGACCATAATCACTGGGGTCCTGGTTAGCAGGATCCTAGTGAACACAGTCAAACACACTAACATCAGGCAGAAAAAGGGGGTAACCATGCCAAGAAAGAGGGTACTTTCCTACAGTGTCTTTGGTAGTGCAGAGTATCTGCAGATAAATAGATATGACTGTCCTATCTTTTTATGTGTGGATACTCCACCCTCATAAAGATACTACTCATTAATCCCTTTACATATAGCAAAAAATCAGAAACTAACACAAAAGTGTAATTTTACCTTTGTGAATCAGGCCTTCAATGTCCAAAGTGATTTTTTGTGGTTGCAAAACCTGCCACTCTCAAAAAAACAGTGTTTGAAATCTTAAAATTACTTTTTGCTACATACTAAACCAGCTTTGTGAGGCAGAAGAGCATCCCCTCTTATTCTCTTGTGTGCTGATGATGGAATTATTTAATCATCAGCCATGGTGGGTGTGTTCTGAGGATGGAAACATTCTGTCCTTGCACCCACGCACGGGGGAAGCGCTAGTGCTCCCCCAGTGGGCAGCCTACTTTCACCCTCCCACATGGGATGGCAGTGGAAGCACTTCCACTGCCACCTCTAGCCCCTCCATCGGCAATCTGATGACATTGTTGCGCTCCCAGTGCACCAACATCATCACATGTAGCCGGGGACACACTGGAAGCCATCTACTTCCAGCACGTCAAGGGAGAAGACACAAAGGCAAGTCTCTGGGGGGGATGTGTATAGAATTGTACAGATGCAGAGGGAAAGGACTTTCCTCCTGCACCTCTAAAAAGTGGAGTCCTGTTCCACAATTGCAGGATTGTGGAGTAGAAATCCACACCACTGGATCACCAACGATTTCTTTTTTTATATTTGGGGGAGCCACCCCGTGGGCAAGGGTGCCCCCGGGGGGACAGAATATGCCAATGTTTCACTCCCCCAGGGGCTGATTCAGCTGCTTTTAGACTGATCATTCCCCTGAGGCATCTGAAACCCACTAGAATGCAGGGATTTTTAAAAATGTTACTGTTTGTAGGAAGCTACCCCTTCGGCAAGGGTTGCTCCCCTTGGGTAACATTTTATTATGTATTCCGCCCCTCCCAGAGGGCAGGTCAGCTCTTTCAGGCTGATCTGCCATCTAGGGCGGCGGGCAGAAGTTCACTAGACCATAAGGTATTTTCCTCGTTATTGATGGGGCGCGGCCCCTTAGGCAAGGGTCTCTTCCCTAGGGGGAACATTACATCTGTGTTTCACCCCCCTGGGGGCTGATTTGGGTGCTTTTAGGTCAATCAGCCCCTTGGGAGGGGGGAGGGTTGTAACCCATTAGGAGCCAGCGATTTTTAGGACTATCATTGAAGGGAGAGACCTATTGGGCAAGGGTCACTCTCATTGGGAGGCATTTAATTATATATTCTGCCCCTCTCAGAGGGGCGATCATCCGTTTTGAAAAATGGCCCTCTCTGAAGGGTCACCCAAAACGTTTTGCCTTCCTCCTACTCTTTTTCAGACAACATGTTTGTGGACTTTAGGACTCTGGGCACTTTACCACTGCTTACCAGTACTAAAGTGTGTGTGCTCACTCCCTAAGAACATTGAAACATTGGCTCATACCCAATTGGCAGATTTAATTTACTTGTAAGTCCCTAGTAAAGTGTACTACACGTACCCAGGGCCTGTAAATTATATGCCACTAGTGGACTTGCAGCGCTGATTGTGGCACCCACATAAGTAGCCCCTTAACCATGTCTCAGGCTGTCATTGCTAGGCCTGTGTGTTCAGTTTAACTGCCACTTCAACTTGTCATTTAAAACTACTTGCCAAGCCTTAAACAACCCTTTTTCCACATATAAGTCACTCCCTAAGTAGGCCCTAGGTAGCCCATATGGCACAGTGCTATGTAGGTAAAAGACAGGACATGCACTTATGTGTTTTTGCATGTCCTGGTGCTGAAAAACTCACCAATTCATTTTCCACCAGTGTGAGGCCTGCTTCTCTCATAGCCTAGCATTAGAACTGCCCTCATATACTTTTTAGTGGTAGATTCTGATCTGGAAGGACTGACCTTTCCATGTTTAGTAAGGCCAGATTGTTAATAGACAATCTTGCTTACTGGTGAAGTTGGATTTGATATTGCTATTTTAGAAATGTGACTTTTTAGAAAGCGGGTGTTTCTCAGCACTTACTGCTATCTGTGCCTCAAAGCCTGTCTCCAATCCATGGGTGGTTTGTGCTGGTTGACAGCCCCCCTTGTGCACTCCACCAGAAAGCCATAAATATAGGACACTCAATCACATCTGATTAATCTGCACACTGAATGTGCCTCCCTGGGGAGGAAGGGTGGAGGGGCTCTCTCTTATACTTCAAAGGCAAGTGGCTTGACAGGACTGCGCTAAAAGGGGAACTTGTGCACTTCAAAACCGCTCTTTGAAGTTTCCCCCACTTCAAAGGCATTTTGGGGTATATAAACTGGGTCTCTGACCCCACCAAATCAGACCCTTTTGGATCTACACCTGCACTCTGTCAGAGTAACTGCCTGGCTGCCCAAGGGACTCATTTGGACTGCTTCGCTGAGAAGGACTGCTGCCCTGCTTTTTGCCCTGCTGCCCTGCTGCCCTGCTGGCCTCCGACTTTGCTGGAAGGACTCTGCCTTCCCCAAAAGTTCTCTCCGAGGTCTTGGATTGAGCTTGCCTCCTGTTCTGAAGTCTCAGGGCCAATAAAAACTTCACCTACTAGATCCTAGCTAGTTTCCCGACTTTAATGACTCCAGAACCGACTTCAGCGAATCCAGAACAGACGCTGATGTCACACTACTACCTGTTCCATGCTCCTTGCTGCACCCAATGACTGTGGCCTGCAACACAAATCTGACTTTGCCAAAATGCCGCTAACATCATGCAGTGTGATTGTGACCCTGCGATGTAGACTCATCATGTCTTGACCGACTGGATTCATCGACCCAGATGGGTTACAAGGACCTGACGTCTATCCACTGATGCTGCACCAGCTCCCCTGCAACCAGACGGAATCGACATAAATCGCCTTGCAGTACGGAACTGATGCCTCACCTCCCTGGACGCTGTAATGGACTAACGCCGCACTGGCTCCAGCAATGCTTCATCTCAACTCCGTGCAACATCTTTAATTCTTTGTTTTCAGAGGTACTGTGCTTGGGGGTCCGTGTGGCACTCTGACCAGCACCTGTGGCGTTTGACTATTGGGAACAACTCCATCAGTGATGCTGTGATAGTACCAGTTGGAGCTATTGGGTTTCTAAGCACTTTAGTGGGATTTAATCTATAAACATTCATAACTTTGCTTGTGTACATTGGATTTTTCATTGTTTTACCCTATTTTATTCAGATACATATTCTCTATTTTTCTAAACCTGTGTGGTGTATTTTTGTGGTGTTATCTCAGTATTACTGTATGAATTATTGCACAAATACTTTACACATTGCTTTCTAAGTTAAACCTGCCTGTTCTGTGCGAAAAAACCATAGGGTGAACACAGGATAAGTTGGGTTGTGTTGTGACTTATCCTGACTAGGATTGTGGTCCCTACTTGGACAAGCGTGTATATCTTTGCCAACTATAGACCCAATTTCTAACAATCCGGTTTTAGGCTGATCTGCCATTTGGGAGGGGGCAGAAGGCCACTAGACACCAGGGATTTCAGTTTTGTGTGTTGGGGAGTGACCCTTTGGGCAAGGGTGGCTCCCCTTTATTAAAAAAATGCTTTGGCTGTTTTCCCATACCCTTGGTGGGAGATTTTACATATTTTAAGCCCATCTGCCGGGGGGGGGGCAGAAAACCACACCAGGAATTTGAGTGTTATATATTGGGGAGTGGCCCCTTGGGCAAGGGTCACTCACCTTTATTTGGGAAATGATTTGGGCATTTTCTGTCCACTTGGGGGCAGATCAGCCATATTTCCAGGCCCATCTGCTCCCAGGGAGGGCTGAAATTCACTAGACACCAGGAACTTTATTTATTTGTTATGTCGGGGAGCAGTCCCTTTGGCAAGGATTGCTCCCCTTGTTTGGGGCATGTATTTTGAACAATTATGCCCCCTTTGGGGGCAGAAAACCAGTAGGCCAGGGCAAGTTTCTGTGTGTGTGTCTGACAGCTGGAGTTTGGGTTATGGTCTACGTGTGTGGGCTTGCGCTTGGCTGATGGTGTGCCTGGATTCGTGCTGCACATCGACTGATGTTGGGTGTGGCTGGCATTTGAATGGTGATGGGCAGACTTCATATTGTTTTATGTTGTTAACTGTTTTATTTCTTGTCATCATTCATGATCTTAATGTTTTAGTGCTTCTTTTCTCTAGTGCAAAGCTTTTGTTTTGTTTTCTGGAAATGCATTTTTTTGTAAATGCTGTAATAATTGCAACATATTTAGCTTCTGTTTGATTGTGTGTAGAAATTATCTTTCGGTTTGTGCTCAATGTGTATTGTGTTGTCCTTTGTGTAATTTTCTTTTGTTTTTCCTTTCTAGTGGGATATTGTTGGTGCCTGCTGTGTCTGTGCAGAGTAGGTGCTGGTGAGTCTAGCTGTCTGGCAAGTGAGTGATATTGTTTTTGAGTATATAGGCCTTTGTGATAAGGACATACTTTGCATATTACTTACTTTACCCAGTGTTGGTTGTTGTTGATGTATTTGTCACGTTACTTACAGTAGTAAGGATTATAGTTAGCTGTAAGAGAAACGCTCAGTAGGTTGGGGGTATGCTTTTTTAATCTACCACTGACCAAATTATTTGGAGACTGACTCTGCATCTGAAGCAGAGTGGGAAGTGCAAGATTCTGGCAGTGAATTCTCTGTCCAGGATGAATCATCTGATGATGAAGCCACTCACAGTGCAGAGGAAGTGCCTCTTTTAGAGGAGGACACTGATGTGCTGATAGTGCAGCCAGAAGCATCTGTATTTCAGCCTGGGGCTTAACGGCTTACTATTGGAAGAGCTGAAACCTGGGATGGCCCAAACATGGTGCAGCTGGCATTGCCTGCCTTTACTGGTGTCGCAGGATGTAAAATGAATACTGAAAACATTTTGCCTATACATTTTTTTCAGTTGTTTATGGACAATGGTGGTCATTACAACCCTGGCGGTCGGTGTTAAAGCGGCGGTAATACCGCCAACAGGCCGGCGAAAAAAAAAGGGAATCATGACAGTGGCGGAAACCGCCAAGAAAGACAGCCACTTTAACACTCAGACCGCCACGGCGGTACAGACAAGCAGCGCGGCGGTCACTGCAACAGACAGGCGGCAGACAATGTACCGCCCACAGTATCACAACCCACCAATCTGCCACCTGTTCCGGGGCGGATTCACCGTGGATAAAAACACGGCATAAACAGCTTTTGCTATGGGAAAACGCTCACCTGAACACATCCCACGAGGAAGGAGGACACCATGGAGCCAGAATTACAAATCCTACCTGCCCTTGTCTTCCTACTCATCTACGAACACCAGCGCCTGTGGCGGCGAAGACAACGGTGAGTACTGCACCTACGACATAGGGGAGGGGGGAGGCAAAAGTCAGGGATACACACACGCAACAATCCCACCCCCACACTTGCACATTACAACACACACACCAATGCATTTCCAAACAGCACAGTAACAACCCAAACCCCCCCCGGAAGAATGCTAAGACAAAACGAAATCAGTTCAAACATTGTAATGTATCAAAATACATGTTTCAAATATATACAGATATATATAAACTCATTCAAAAGGATATACATTACGAGAAGTAGTGCAGATATGCACATCTCAATGTCCGTGCACCACTGGGCCAAAAATGCATGGGCGAGGCCCACACAAGATTCCTGTCCACAAACGGAGGGAACACTGCCGGGGCATCAGAGAGAAATACAACAGGCACCTCAGGGGGAAGGGAAGGGGGGGCACCTCAGCCGGATTACAGCACCACGCCACATCCATGACAGGTCTCCATGCCCATTGATATATCCTGGGGATTGCAAAGGCACAGTCTCTCAAGTCTCTACAGTGGGTGGCTTGCCCACTGTACCATCCTGGGGATTGCAAAGGCACAGTCTCTCAAGTCTCTACAGTGGGTGGCTTGCCCACTGTACCATCCTGGGGAGTGCAAAGCCACAGTCTCTCAAGTCTCTACTATGGGTGGCTTGCCCACTGCATTATCCTGGGGAGTGCAAAGCCACAGTCTCTCAAGTCTCTACAGTGGGTGGGTTGCCCACTGCATTATCCTGGGGAGTGCAAAGCCACAGTCTCTCAAGTCTCTACAGTGGGTGGTTTGCCCGCTGCTGCATCCTGGAGAGTGCAAAGCCACAGTCTCTCAAGTGGATAACAGTCTCCACTGGTTCTGGAGGGGGACTGGTGCCCAGAGTGCTTCATCCTGTTAAGGACAGACAGAGGGGATGCATGTCTCCACTGGTTCTGGAGGGGGAATGGTGCCTAGACTGGATTAGGCTCCCCGTGACAGTACCTGTCCCGGCACTGTCCCAGATGTACATGGGATAACGATGCTTGATGTGGTGGTCTTTTCCTTCTGCAGCGGTGCTCTGCCTTGTTCAGCGGTGCTTTGCTATGGCGGTCTCTGGGCTGTTCAGCGGTGCTTTGCCATGGCGGTCTCTGGGCTGTTGAGCGGTGCTCTACCCTGTTCAGCTGTGCTTTTCCATGGCGGTCTCTGGGCTGTTCAGCGGTGCTTTGCAATGGCGGTCTCTGACCTGTGCATTGGTGTGTAGCATGACGGTCCCTCATTGCCCAGCGGGGCTGTGGCAGCTGTGGCCCTCCTGGGCACTGACTCCGGCGGTGGTCTCCTGACCAGTGACGATACTTGTGCCCTCCTGGGCAATGACTCCGGCGGTGGTCTCCTGACCACTGACGATACTTGTGCCCTCCTGGGCAATGACTCCGGCGGTGGTCTCCTGACCAGTGACGATACTTGTGCCCTCCTGGGCAATAACTCTGCCGGTGGTCTCCTGACCAGTGACGATACCTGGGCCCTCCTGGGCAATGACTCCGGCAGTGGTCTCCTGACCGGTGACGATACTTGTGACCTCCTGGGCAATGACTCCGGCGGTGGCGGTGGTCTCCTGACCAGTGACGACGGTGCTGGCGGTGGCGTCCCGGCCGCCGGGAAGGATGCCGCCCTTCTCCGCCGTGCTGCTCACACCAGGCTGTGCAGACTTCTTCGGGCCCTTCCCCACCTTTGGAGGAGTCACAGCTGACTCTGCAATCCACCTGGGACCCTTGTGAGTAGTTTTGCCTCCAGGAGTCTTCACCCGGTCCTGTCGGCCACTTTCCAGCTTTAGATGCTTTACAGGGGGTGGACTGGCAGTGCCTTGGCTCCGTATCACACTGCCTGCCCTGGTGGCCGGTGCACTCCACACACCTGTAACACGCACCACTGGTACTGAAGTCTTTTTGGCTGAGGCGCTATGACAGGACTGATGAATTGGAGGGGTGGGGGTGGGGGCAAAGAGGTCAACGTTGCAGAGGGACAGTTTCTGGGATGGGTAGCTGGAGGGGGTCTGGGATTGGAGGAAGAGGAGGTGGTTGTAGGAGGTGTCACTTTAGGTGTTTTGGGTGCAGGTGCAGGTACTGGAGGCTGTCGTGAGGTGGATGGATGTTGGGTGTGTGGGTGCCCGCGTTTGTGTACTTTGGGAGGGGGCGTCACAGACACACTGGGAGAGGACACAGGGGACGTGTAAATGGGAGTGGGGGTGGTGAGTGCAGGTGAGCGGGGTGTGGTGCTGGGTGTTCTGGGGCGAGTCCTAGTGCCTGTAGATGTAGTGCATGCAGGTGAGAGTGTAGACGACACAAGAAGGGATGAGGGAGACGAGGAGGAGGGGGACACAGTGGAGGCAGTGGATGTTGTTGTGTCTGCATGTGGGTGATGCTTGTGTGAGTGCCTGTGGGTTGTGTGGTGCCTATGTTTGCCTGAGCTACTTTTGGGTGTTGAGGTGTATGCAGGCTTGTCTCATGGTGTGCTTGGGACAGGCTGGGGTACAGGGGATTGGGTCTGGGTGGAGGAAGTTGGAAGGGGGAGGCTAGACACAGGGACAATGGCTGCCATCACTGCTGAGGCCAGAGATTGCAGGGTTCGATGATGGGCAGCCTGACCAGAATGAATGCCCTCCAGGAATGCATTAGTGTGTTGCAACTCCCTTTCTACACCCTGGATTGCATTCACAATGGTAGACTGCCCAACAGTGAGTGACCTGAGGAGGTCAATGGCCTCCTCACTGAGGGCAGCAGGGGTGACTAGGGCAGGGCCTGAGGTGCCTGGGGTGAAGGTGATGCCCACCCTCCTGGGTGAGCGGGCAAGGGGCGAACGCTGAGGGGCTGCTGGGAGGGCGGTGCTGGTAGGAGAGGTGGCAGCTGTACCTGTAGAAGTGGGGGGCACAGATGGTGCCGCCACCACAAGGGAGCTCCCATCGGTGGACGAGTCCGTGTCGCTGGTTGGTGATCCGGTGACCGACGTGAAGCTCCCCTCGCCCTCCATCCCACTGGTGCATTCTGAGCCTGTGGTGTGGCCCTCCATGGCCATGTAGGATGCAGCTCCCTCGTGCCCCGGTGCCACTGTACCTCCGCCTGATGATGCTGATGCACAAAAGAACAGGGAGAACAGAAAAAGGGGAGGGGACGACAGAAGAAAGACAGGTTGAGTGCATGGCTTACCGCTACCGTTGGCGGACAATACAGACACAGCAGCCCCCTGCACTACGCCGTGCTCTTGGCCTCTACAGAAGCAATTGCTGGGATCTAGCCTACATGGCTATGTTGGACATCTGCACACATGGATGCCACAGGGGCATCTATACCTGTAGTTGGCCCACTACTGAGGTGGGGTGGAGTGCCACATGCCCTGCATTACAGAGGGGCCTAGCCTACGTATTTCTGACTGGCCTAGGTACACCCACAGCCCTCCTCCCCCACCCAGACACCTCAACTGCGTACCAAGTCCCCAGGATGAGAGTGTACTCACCCCCTTGTGTCTGCTGTGATGCCCTCAAGTGCCCATCCAACTCCGGGTAGGCCACCGCCAGGATCCGGAACATCAGGGGGGTCATGGTGCGACGGGCACCCCTCCCACGTTGGGAGACCATCCCCAGCTGAGCCTCCGCCATCTTCTTGCTCCAGCGGCGAATGTCCACCCATCTTTTACGACAGTGGGTGCCCTGTCTCTGGTGGACCCCCAGGGTCCGGACTTCCTTGGCGATGGCACGCCAAATGTCCTTTTTCTGGTGGGCGCTGACCTACATGACATGCACAGGGGAAGAAGAGAAGTCATTACCAACTGCATCGTCGATGTGAGTAGTCCCCATCCCTACCCTTGCCATGTGGCACATGCATTCACAGTCCTTCATGTTCCCTGCACTCTGCCCCCTTCCCTTTTACAACCAGCCCTCTCCACCCAGGCATAGCCCATACAACGTGCTCCCTGTGTACTTACCTGTTGGTCTGGAGGACCATAGAGTAGCGTGTACTGGGGGAGGACCCCGTCTACTAGCTTCTCCAACTCCTGAGCAGTGAAGGCAGGGGCCCTTTCCCCAGACGCACCAGCCATTGTCTCTTCCAGCCCGAGGTCACAGCAGCACTTGCAGTGTAGGTCCTCTCCTGTGGAAGATCAGGTATTGAGTGATTGAACAGATAGAAAATGGCGGTCATGTCTACGGCGGTGACGTCCGCGGCGGTGCATATCATCACCGCCAGCGCACTTCGTCATTGGCTCCTGGGACCCATAGGGTCCAATGCTAACCAATGCAGCATTGCGCCGCGGTCTACCACCGCCTACCGCGACGGGGTACAACGCCAGCGCAGTGACATCACATTCCCATTGTCCCAGTTCGGAGGTCAGGCAGCATCCATTTCAGGGGCCCACATGGCTTCATTTACTACTGCGTCACACATAGCTAGGCCTACACTCAACACACATACAGGAAGGGTTTTGTGTTTGGTGTCGTGTTCTGTGTAGCTGTGGGTACATACCTCAGAATTGGTTGACTCTGTGGTCGCTGTTGTCCTTCCTAGGCACCGTTAAGCTGGGACATTTGAAAAGATGGCGGAATCCTCCGGTGTACCGACCGCTGGTGGACCTGTTGACAATGGAGGAGCGACATTTAATCATCACCTACAGGTTTGACCGTGCCACAATCCAGGAACTATGTACCCAGTTGGAGCCAGACCTGATGTCACCAATCCGCCATCCCACTGGAATCCCCCCCGACGTGCAGGTGCTGTCAGTGGTCCATTTCCTTGCTAGTGGGTCTTTTTAGACAACAGTGGCCATGGCATCAGGGATGTCCCAGCCTATGTTTTCCAACGTGTTGTCCAGAGTGTTGTCTGCCCTGCTGAAAAACGTAAGGAGATACATCATTTTCCCTCAGGTGGAGGATTTGCCCACAGTGAAAGGTGACTTCTATGCCCTTGGACATATCTCCAACGTCATAGGTGCTATTGATGGCACCCATGTAGCTCTGGTCCCCCCCCACAGGAGTGAACAGGTGTACAGGAACCGGAAGAGTTATCATTCTATGAATGTACAGATGGTCTGTTTGGCAGACCAGTACATCTCCCAGGTAAATGCCATGTTCCCTGGCTCAGTGCATGATGCCTACATCTTGCGAAATAGCAGCATCCCTTATATGATGGGTCAACTCCAGAGGCACCGTGTGTGGCTATTAGGAGACTCTGGTTACCCCAACCTGTCATGGCTATTGACCCCAGTGAGGAATCCCAGGACCAGGGCAGAGGAACGCTACAATGAGGCCCATGGGCGGACTAGGAGGGTGATCGAACGCACCTTCGGCCTCCTGAAGGCCAGGTTCAGGTGCCTCCATATGACCAGTGGTTCCCTATTCTACTCACCGAAGAAGGTGTGCCAGATCATCATCGCCTGCTCGATGCTTCACAATCTTGCTTTAGGACGCCAGGTGCCTTTTCTGCAGGAGGATGGTCCAGATGGTGGTGTTGTGGCAGCTGTGGAGCCTGTGGACAGTGATGAGGAGGACGCTGAGGAGGAAGACATAGACAACAGGGAGTCAGTCATACAGCAATATTTCCAGTGACACACAGGTGAGAAAACATTTTTTTCACAATACATTCACTTTCACACTTCTACCTCTATCCTGTCTGTTATTTAATAGCAGTATTTGGTTACTGAGTTGTCCCTTTCCATTACGGTTTCACAGGTGTGTTTACCATTGTGTGTCATCTGCTTGCATCCTTCATGGACTTGTGATGTGTGCCATAGGTATGTTGGCTTTACAATTGGGAACGCATTTTGACACTGTCATTGATAATACAAATTGACCAAATCACAGACTGCCTCCAGATTGTTTTGTGGTTCAAGGGTGTTTATTTAAGTGCTTTAAAATGGAGGGGGGTTGTAATATGGTGATGGGGGACGGTGGAGGAATGTACATGGCAGAGTCTAGTCTATTGGTCACACAGATGCACTTCCCATATGGGCATAGGAAGTGGAGCTGGGGGAGTTTAAGTATGGACAGGGTAACAAAGTGGGACAGTGGGAGGACAATCAGGGTGGTCTCATTTCCTGGCGGGGGTCTTGCCATCTTGCTCTGTCCTGTTCCTGGATCTCAGGCACCGCTTGCGTGGTGGTTGTCCGTCTGCAGGGGGTGGGGTGCTGGTGTGGTGGTCCTGTGGCGGGGCATCCTGTCCACTAGCGCCGGCGGAGGTGGTGGGCAGTTCATCATCCATGCTAGTGTCAGGGGCCCCTTGGAGTGCCACGGTGTCCGTCATGGTTTTTTGTATGTCCTTCAGCGCCCCTACGATGTTGCCCAGGATGGAGCTGATGGTCCTGAGCTCCTCCCTGAACCCCAAATACTGTTCGTCCTGCAGGCGCTGGGTCTCCTGAAACTTGGCCAGGACCGTCGCCATCGTCTCCTGGGAGTGGTGCTATGCTCCCATGATG
Organism: Pleurodeles waltl; assembly: GCF_031143425.1. Taxonomy (NCBI): domain Eukaryota; kingdom Metazoa; phylum Chordata; class Amphibia; order Caudata; family Salamandridae; genus Pleurodeles; species Pleurodeles waltl. The sequence continues at coordinate 383,246,192 of NC_090449.1, forward strand.
GAGGAGAGGGCCTTGTGGAGGGTGGGTTCCCTTGGCCTGTCCGCCCCCTGTCGCACAGCAGCCCTCCCAGTTCCCCTGTGTTCCTGGGCCTCCGTCCCCTGGACCGTGTGCCCACTACCACTGCCCCCAGGTCCCTGTTGTTGTTGGGGTGGTGGGTTCTCCTGGGTTCCCTGTAGTGGTGGACACACCGCTGATTGACGTGTCCTGGGTACGGAGGGATGGGCCCGCTGGGTGGGTGCTGTGCTGGTGTTACCAGAGGGTGGAAGGTCGTTGTTGGGCTGTGCCTGTACAAGGGGAACCGACTGTCCTGAGGCCCACGATGGTCCGGGCTGGTCATCAGGATCCAGTAGGGCAGAGCTGCTGTCGTCACTGTGGGCCTCTTCTGTGGGTGGATTGGAGATGTCTGGACCCTCCTGTGTGGTGACGTTCCTTAGTGGTCCTGCAGGGATATAGGAGCATGATTATTGCATGTGTGTGTAATGGTGTGCAATGGGTGGGTGTTTGTGTACCCCAGTGCAGGCATTCCTGTGTGTGGGATTGTGTGATTATGGTTAGGGGGTTGTTATGGGTATGTGCAGTGAGCATGCTTTGGTGAGGGGTGACCATGCTTAGAAGTGTCATGCAGGGCTTGGTGTTGGGATGGGGGTTTGTGTTATGAGTACATTAATGAGGAGTTGGAGTGATAGGGGAGGGGGTGAGGGTGGGGGTGTGTGATAGCATGCAGGTAGGGTGGGGGATATGATAGTTAAGATTTGACTTACCAGTGTCCATTCCTCCACCGACTCCTCCGAGGCCCTCTGGATGCATGATGGTCAAGACTTGCTCCTCCCATGTTGTTAGTTGTGGGGGAGGAGGTGGGGGTCCGCCGCCAGTCCGCTGTACCGCAATGTTGTGCCCGGAGACCACTAAACGCACCTTCCTCCGTAGGTCGTTCCACCTCTTCCTTGTCCTCCCGATTTCTTGGATGCTGTCCCACTGCATTGACCCTGTCGACTATTCTTCGCCATAGCTCCATCTTCCTGGCTATGGATATGTGCTGCACCTGTGAGCCAAATAGCTGTGGCTCTACCCGTAGGATATCCTCCACCATGACCCGGAGCTCCTCCTCGGAAAACCGGGGTTGTCTTTGTCGTGAAATGGGGTGGTTTGGGTGATGTGTGGGATGGTGTCAGTGTTGATGTGTGTGGTAATGTGTAGTGGTGTGTGGTGTATTGTGCGTGGAAGTTGTGTGGGTGATGGTGTTGAGTGCCTGTGGATGCTTTGTAGTTGTTTGTAGTGTCTCTCTCTGGGCTTCGTTCAGGATTTTGGTCGTAGGGGTTTGTGGGTGATGTGGGTGTGTGTTTTATATTGTGTTGTGTGTGTGGGAGTGGTGTGTGTATGTGTATCAGGTGTGTGTATTTCGAATTGTCCAATGTGGCGGTGTTTTGGAGATGTGTGTGTATTTGGACCGCGGCGGTGCGTACCGCCAATGGAATACTGCGTTTGAAAGACCGCCACATGGCTTCGTGGGTCGTGATAGCATGGGCGTGTTTCTGTTGGCGTGACGGTGGAGGTTTTGTTTTCGCCAATTTTCCACTGACCTTTGGTGTGGCGGACTTGTGTGGGTGTCTGAATTTTGGCGGTTTCCGAGATGTGTGTCATAATAGCGGTGGCGGAATTCCACGGCCGCGGCGGTGTATTGGCGGTCTTCTGCATGGCGGTAAGCGCCTTTTACCGCCAATGTTGTAATGACCCCCAATGTATTTTTGGCTGGGATTTTTGAGCAGACAAATTTGTATGCTGAACAATATTCGAGGGACAGCAGTGCCAGACTTAAGCCCCATTCTAGAGGTACCCAGTGGACTCCAACAAATCTGGAAGGGTTATAGAAGGTCTTAGGTTTCACTTTTTTGATGGGCTTGATAAGGAAGCTTGATAAGGAAGTTGCCACTGTCATCATATTGGTCTACTAGTCCTTTGATGGGAACAGCTACATTTCCTGCAACCAGGAGTTGTGATTTGTATTAGCTTCTGCTGCAGATGCTGCATTTTGTAGATAATGCACTAGCGTTGCCACAAGACCACCCTGATTGTGACCGTCGTTTTAAGATGCAGCCTGCCTTCAATCAGTTTATAGGTCAGTTTTCAGAGATCTATGGTTCAGGGAAAGAAATAGCTGTAGACAACTCTTTGGATCTGTTCAAGGGTTGTATGGTTTTTAATCAGTACATTCTTAGCAAGAGGGCACGTTATGGAATTATGATGTTTAGGCTGTGCGAGAGTAGGACTGGATATGTCTATAATTTCCGGGTGAACACTGGTAGGGATTCCAGTATTGGCCCTCCTGATTGTCCGTCCACTTTTGGAGTTAGTGAGAACATTTTGTAGGAACTTATAGTTTTGGAAAAAACTTGAGATGGGACAGTGCAATGCTTTGCATAGTAATGAACTTCTAGCTGTGAAGTTTGCAGACAGGAGAGATGTTTACATGCTGACTATCATCCGTGATTAAAGTACTTCACCTATGACTGTTTAGGGTTGGGTTGTTGAAGTGTGCAAACCTGTGTGCATTTTAGATTATAATAAGCACATGGGTGGTGTAGATAGAGTAGATCAGGTGTTCTTACTCTGCTGTTCATGAGGCTTACATTTGGTATAAGAAGTTGGCTATCCAGTTATTGCACTTAGCAAACTTTAATGCTTTTGTTGTATTTGTACAAAATCGAATGTTGTCCATAGTCGAAGATTTAATTTGTTCAGTTTCAGGAGTCTATGATAGGCAGCCATGTTGTATTGGAACAGGCAAGTATTCCTAGAGTTGGAGTGGTGGGAGATGTGGCTCGAATGAAAGATCACCACTTTCCTAATCACAGTCTTCCCAAGCACGAAATAGTCCTTTCCATTGGGAGATGTAGAGTCTGGATGAAAGAGGTGCATGGGAGAAGAGTCATATGTAATGCCCTGACTGTCCTTCTAAACCTGGGCTGTGCGTGCCCGCTTGTTTCAGAATGTACCACACCCAAAAGCATTTTTGGGAGCTACCGTGAGCATAAAAGTGAACTGCCTGTCCTATATTTTTTATATCTTTGTTCAGTTTCATGGTTGGCATTAGTGTCATGTATTCAGTTAAAGCTTTGATGCTTGTAGTTTTGCAAATACAGTTAATTTGTGTTTTCTTTTTTGTTATAAAACTGTGATGGCAGTGTGCGTTGAATGGTGCTTGGCACGATGTGTGCATTGACTAGTGCTTGACTGGTGATTTGTATGGAGTGACGTTTGGCTGGCAGTGTGCATGGACTGGTGCTTGGCTGGAGGTGGGTGTGGACTGGTGCTTGGTTGATGGTGTGTGTGAGATGGCACTTGGCTGGCAGTGTGTGAGTAGTGACTTGATGCTGGTGCCTACACACAATGCTAGCCAAACACCAGTCCACCCACTCCATCAGCCGGTGTGATTGCTGTGTCAGGCATGTGGCCATATGAAAGTGATGGGCCCTTGAATGGTGCTGTCTGTTGATGTGAGTGTTGTTATGTGCTGAGGCCACAGCTGGTGGTGTGAATGGTCTTGTGTGTATCATGAATGAAAGGTATGAGAATGGACTGTAAAATGGTTGGTTCCTTGACACAGCTTTAGAGTTCATGAGCTGTAAGTCATTGGTTCAGTTATTAGACCTTTTAATTATTAACAGTGCATTGCATTTTTGTGAAATCTCTTGTTAATAAAATTTTATATATTGAACCATCACTATCCCTCATGCCGAATCCAACCAGTGTGTGTGTGTGTGTGTGCGTGTGTGTACTTGATGAATATATGATTGTGCAGTAATAATTGTCTTTTCTGTCTTTCTCTGCCAGGGTGTACATTGTCCCGACATTGTTCCTTGTTGTGAATGTTGCAATGCATTAGGCCTGTGGTTGGGAGTGTTAATGGTCTTGTGTGTGTCACATATGAAAGGAGTGTGAATAGCCTGTAAAACGGTTGGTGCCTTGTCGAAGCTTCACAGCTCAGGAGCTGGGACTCATTGGTTCAGTTTTTTGACCTTTCAATTATTAACAGTGCATTTTATTTTTATGAAATATCTTGTTAATAAAATGTTATATTTTGAACCATCACTCACCCTCATGCCAAATCTAACCAGTATGTGTGTGTACTTGATAAATACATGGTTGTGCTGTAATAATTGTCTTTTCTGTCTTTCTCTACCAGGGTGTAAATTGTCTCTAGATTGTCTCTTGTTGTGAATGTTATAATGTGCTGGGCCCACAGCTGGCAGTGTGAATGGCCTTGTATATGTCACATATGAAACAATTGTGAATGGCCTGTAAAGCAGTTGGTGCCTTACCGAGGCTTTACAGCTAACAAACTGTGAGTCATCAGTTCAGTTTTTTTTAACTTTCAATTATTATCAGTGCATTTCATTTTTGTGAAATCTCTTGTTAATAAAATAAATGTTATATTGAACCATCACTCACCCTGTTCCAAATCCAACCAGTATGTATGTGTTAAAATAATGGTGGGTAGAACCGGGACATTTTTATTGCACTTCTCCTCAGTTGGGTATTCAACTCATAAAAAACCCTGTTCCACTGTAATCAGGTGTCGAAGTACATCCTTGACATGGAAGGTGCCTCAAGTGGGACTCCAATGATGAAGTCTGCCACCAAATAGGTTGGTAGGTGAGGGGTCTTTTTAACAAAACCTAAGGGAATTTTTTTCACAAATGAGTGTATGGGACATAATAAAAGTAAGAGACTTGGTAACGTACTTGCTTCTTATCTAGGGAAAATCCCCTAACTCTAGATATGTTCAAAAACTACACACCAGGGGAGAACAAGGCGGTGTGTGTCTCGTGGACCCCAAGTTTCCTTACCCACAATGCCCTACAAACCTCAAAATGTGACCACAATCATACAGTTTCCTTGCATTTCTGTGTCATATTATTCTAGAAACAGAAATAAACCAGAAATGTACTACCACCCAGCATACCCCTCAGTGTCCCAGTAAAAATTATACTTTACTTGTGTGTGTTCCGAAAGCAGAGTCAGCCTAAAAATGTATTAAAAACACACTGTGGTGCCCCCTCAATCTCTAAACGTTTGTTGGCCCTTCCCTGTCTCAGGCACTTGGCCCACCCACACAAGTGAGGTATAACTTTTATCAGGAGACTGATGGGAACACTGAATGATAGGAAATGTGTGGCTCACCTCAATTTTCCAAACATTCCATCACATAAATATGGGGAAAATATTTTTAGGCACATTTTGAGGCATGCAAGGCATTCTGGGTAGACTCTGAGTCTACTTTTAAAAAATGTACAGATTTGCTAGGTTTCCCTAGGTGCCGGCAGAGCTGGGGCCCAAAATCCACAGCTAGGCACATTGCTAAAAACAGTTTTCAGTGGAAAAATGTGATGTGTCCAAGTTGTGTTTTGGGGCATTTCCTGTCTCTGGCAATAGGCCTACCTACACAAGTGAGATACCATTTTTATTGAGAGACTTGGAAAGAAGTTTGTGGCTCCCATCAGACTGCAGAACTTTGCATCACAGAAGTGTGAGGAAAATGTGTTTTTAGAAACATTTTGAGGTTTGCAAGGGATTCTCGGTAGACACATGCAATAAGAGCCACACATGTCACCCCATCCTGGATTCCCCTAGGTATCTATTTTTCAGAAATGTACAGGTTTGCTAGCTTTTCCTTAGGTGCTGGCTGAGCTAGAGCTCAAAATCTACACCTAGGCACATTTAAAAAAACAGTCAGTTTTCAGTGGAAAAATGTGTTTGTTAGACAAATGTTGAGTTTTGCTAGGGATTCTGGGTAGACAAATGTGGTAAGAGCTACATAAGTCACTGTGTCCTGGGCTTCTTTCGGTGTCTAGTTTTAAAAAATGTACAGGGTTGCTATGTTTATTTTAGGTGCTGACCGAGCTAGGGCTAGGCACATTTAAAAAAAAACAATCAGTTTTCACTGGAAAAATGTGATGTGTCCATGCTGCGTTTTGGAGGGTTTTCTGTCACAAACAATTGAAATGTTATGGGGTGGTAACAGATTTGCAAAGTGCAAGCTTTCCTTGTTGGATAGCTTCCTTTTTGGGAACTGTGTTGGATAACTCTGGGAGGAGCAAGGGCAGTGCTCCAATGGACCACTGCTTGCTCCCGCAAAATGTCCCCAAAAGTGTTATTTCAAGTAGCACTGGTTCCATTAAAAAACAAGGGCCTGCTTTAAAAAGGGTTTCTTATTTGGGAATGCAACACAGGGAGAGAGGGTTTTTTTGTTATTAAGATTTCCTATATAATGTGATCACAGATTAAAACATTCCTGGCGAGTATGTTGGATACTATTCTGTGATACAGTAGTGCTTTTCGAATGAACATATGTATTCTAGTGCAATGATGTTTCAAACACTGAACATATCTGGATTTGAAATGGTATGCAATTCCTTATTAAGGATGTGCAAAATCGAAACAAAGTCTAGAAAACTGTCAGTAAAATATGCAAAAGTACATGAATGTTTCAAAAGTAATCTTGTGATATCTCACAGGTCATACCTTATGTTAAAAAATCACAAGAGATACCTACAAAAAGACTGGTTCAAGGAGAGAAAGTTTCATGCAAGACATTTTCAGGTCAAACAGAAAATAAAAGGCACAAGAAACAGCAAAAACTCACATCCACGAAAATCATGGACTTGTGCGTATTTTTTTGTTACTCAGGATTCAGACATCTCACGGATTGCACTGGCATATTTAAAACTGCCCATACCTTTATTTCAATTGTGCATGCATTCATCTGGTACTTAACCCATTGGGTGCCAGGATCAGATGGTCTCGTCCTCATCCTGGTATGGGCCCTCGGGGGAAGCGCTAGCGCTCCCCTTAGGGGCCTTGCACCCCCCTCCCATGGGCAGGGTTGGAAGCGGAGTTGCTTCCCCTTTCACCCCGACCCCCCCAGTGACGTCTGATGACGCCAGCGTGCAATCACGCGCTGACCTCATCAGAGGCCGCCCCCACCACGCTGGAAGATCAGCTTACAATACAATGAAAACCCATTGTAAGGTGCAGCTCCTTTATTGGCACTGGGTACCTAGGGTTCTTAAGGAAACTACAAGCCCTATATATCCCCATAACCAGAAGAGTCCAACAGACGTAACAGTACATTACTTTAAAAAATCTGACATCGCAGAACAATAGAGAAAAACTTGGAGAATTTCTTTTTTACCTCAATTTCAATTTTCTTTTATTTCAGCTGTCATTTTCTGTAGGAAAACCTTGTAGGATCTACACAAATGACCTCATGCTGAATTCAGAATTGTGGCTAGTTTTCAGAAATGTTGAGATGTCTGTGATCCAGCATTGTTTTTACATCCTTTTCTGTCACTAACTGGAAGGAGGCTAAAAGCACAAAAATAGTAAAAATGGGGTATGTCCCAGTAAAATGTCAAAATTGTGTTGAAAAATGTGATTTTCTGATTAAAGTCTGCCTGTTCCTGAAAGCTGGGAGCACACTTATTTTAGAACCACAAACCCTTTGTTGATTTCATTTTCATGGAAAAAACACAAGCCTTCTTCTGCAGCCCTTTTTTCCCTTTTCTTTTTTAAAAAATAAATAAAGTTTTTTGCTGTATTATGGCTAATTTCTTGGTCTCCTCCAGGGGAACTCACAAACTCTGGGTACCTCTAGAATCTCTAGGATGTTGGAAGAAAAACTATGCAAATTTGCCGTGGGTAGCTCATGTGGACAAAAAGTTATGAGGGCCTAGGCGCTAACTGCCCCAAATGGCCAAAAAAGACCTGGCACCTGAAGGGGAAAAGGCCTAGCAGCGAAGGCGTTAAATTAGAGTTCCCTGTTCCAATTAACAAAGCCTTTTCTGTGAGCCAACAAACTATACTACATATATATAAGCAATGGAAGCACTATCGTACATAAGAGCCTCTACCACCGTTGGTGACTGACTGTTGTCTTAATAGTTGAAGACACGGAGTAGCTCTGTTTTATCACTTTAGAACAAAGCAAACAGTTGCTGGACTTGTGCTGATTTTGGCTGGAAATGTAGCAGCATTTTTTGATGTAGCTAAAGTAGACATACTCATAGCAACATACCAACACAATAAAAACATAACAAGGCACAACAAAACAAAAGAGTCAAAACAGAATGCAGCACCACAAGGACAATAAAGCACAACATCACATTACGATAAAACAGCACAAAATCAACAGAACACAGCACCACCACAAAAACAATACACTAATCGCATTCTTGTCACACATTGTCATTTCGAACTCCTGCTTTTGTAATACAGTGGTAAAAAGTGTTTGAATCACACACTGCCTTAGTTTATCAACAAGGGCATAAAATAGAACGAGTTGAAAATGATTTGGGATCCTGTCAATGTTTTGCCTTAATCCAGGCTTAGATGTATGCTTTCTTGGTATTTCCAGAAGTAAGGGATGCTTATGCAAATTAAACATTTTTCTGAATAAATAAAAGTTTGTTTTCATGAGTTAACAAGTCTTACTTTTGGATATTCATGAGCAATTCATACCTAAACCTCGGGTCAGACACCCACAGAAGATACTTTTTACATCAGGCCTGAGTGTTCTTGCACAATTCGCATCTAAGAACCTTTATGAATGCTAAATTAATCCCGATGGGGCAGGTACTCTGAGAGACACCAGTCTCAGCAGAATTCAAGAAGGTGTGAGAGCAGCCGCATCTCGATATAAACTAGTAAGAGGGAGTAATTCCTCACCTACCAAGTTACTGATGCCCATAGTATTGGTAGTTCAGGTAATTTTCCATTCAACTAATAAAAGGCCCCTACAACAGGAGTAAGATACGCTACTCACAGAAGAAGCTTTATGAATTGGACCTCAGATGAACTAACCTTGTTCGGGAAGGAACGTCTTGCAGTGTGCTTGGTTCTTGCGTGGACATAAACAGCCTTACAGTGACATTCTAATCTCTTCCGCTAAAGCACTAGAGACACTGGTTTACAGTATCTTAATTTCCAGACTTACGGTGCAAACAAATGCACTTTTGTTTTGACATCAGTTTCCTAAGCCAATTACAGTGGCAAGTAGTATTTAGTGAAATGTGATAGGCTGGAATCATTAATATCTTGTGTGTTCGTTACAAATATGTTTTCTGTGCTCTTTGGCCTTCTTGAACCAATGCATTTATCTCTGTTAAAATCTGACATTGCTTAAAATATAGCCAGAGGGGATATGGACAGATGGCATTCTGCTCTGGTTTAGAAAGAATACATAACAAATATGCCATGCCTAGACATGTTATTTTCTGTAGTAGCAGTGCCAGATTTTCAGTGAATTCGGGGAACGGGTTTTTATCTGTCAAGTTGTCAGAAAGAGATTTGTACAAAATCAAATGCTCATCTCCACACATATGGTGTTCCACGGGGATCCATGATCAGACCCCCACTGTGGCTGTGTGAACAAATGGTGCCCATACATCATCCGTAGACTGTATGCGTATGGAATACATTACAAGCAATGCATTCACTTTTGTGCTGGCCTTACTGACACTTGCCCTCCTGTGCAGAAGAGAAATTCAGCATTCCTCTCGCTTTACAGTTTTTATTTCTCTGACAGGATTACCTGCTTGCATCGATTTTGATTACAGATGAGATTCGGCAGATACCTGAAGGCAAATGAAGATATTTAGACTTGCTTTTCACATTGTTTTTTGTTAATATTCTTCTTTATTTCAACCTTGAATATGTGACATTAATCATAAATCTGTCAAAGGGACAAGACAAACTTTGAGTACAAAAGCAACGCAAAAGTGGGACCTTGGTGCAGAAGTCTCATATCTTGGTTCTGCTTATGTCAGTGAAACATAGTTGTGACACACCTCATCTTTGTGTTGTTTTTGAGTGTACATTGTGTGTGTGATTGTAAAGCACACAACCGACAGCCTGCGCTACAGCCATCTGCTCCACAGTACGCCTGACAGGCTTTCCCAACAAGGATACAGCTGTCCATAGCTGTCCATAGCAAACCGTGGCCACATGTACACACGTCGTTTAGGACCGCTAAACGGGCTTTTGATATGTACCCACCCTATTTTGTGATTCAGTAACCAATTACTGAATCACAAAATAGGGTTTACGAGTCGGTATTAGGAAGTGGCGTGTTAAGGACTCCCCTTCCTAATAGCGAGTATCAGGGGCATGTATGAATGCTGTTGCAAAACAGCAATCTTTTACCCACTCTGTGAAGGAGGTGGTAACTCATTCGCAAATGGGAAGCGGTTCCCAAGAGACCCCTTCCCCTCTGTGAGTGTGGGCACCAACATTTTTTAAGACCAGGCAGTGGTGTCTACTCTTCAAAAATGAAAAGATAACTTTTCATTTTTAGTTTTTAAATGCATCTCGTTTTCCTTTTGGGAAAACAGACTGCATTTTTTTTTTTAAACTGCTTTTTTTAAAAATCAATCACAGACATGGTGGTCTGCTGAGCCCAGCAGGCCACCATCCCAGAGAGGGCAGGCCATTCCCAATGGGTCACAAATTGTGACCTGCCTCATGAATATTAATGAGGAAGGTCCATTGCGACCCATTTGGGAATCTTGAAGTATCTGAGACACTGTTTTACATCACATTGTGTGAGTTCCTAATTGTGAGTTTCAAAAAGTCGCAATAAAGAGCTCGCAAAATGTTGCAATCATACATGTATCCCCTGGACCCCTATCATCATGAATGTGTGCACCGACGCAGAGCAGAACTGTGTGTTTTTTTTAAAAGAAAATCCATGGACTAAAATGTATACATTTATCTCAGATTTTCTCAGAGTTAGTGCATGAGGTCAAGACAGTACATTTCAGAAAAAGAGTGCAGGGGCTACCTCTCTCTTTTTTCAAGCTGTACTGCATTGAGCTCATGAACTCAGAGAAATTTCAAGTGTGTGTACTTAAGCCAGTGCAATCACATTAAAACAAGCACTCAACGCAGCACATCTATTCGTGATATAGCACAGAAGGGATTTGTACATCTTTTATGGTGTCTTGCGTGCATACAATAACTTGAAATATCTCCTAGTTAATGTAATGTTTATATGACAGCAGAGCTCAAAACAAAGAGGCAAATACTGCTAAGTGTTTCTGAGCTCTTCCTGCAGCAAAACATACATTGTTTCTGAGAGTCTTGGAGTTAATTTATGCACTCAAGATGCCAAAAAGAAATGCACTGATCCCTTCTGCACTGGCGAAGCACAGAAAACAGCATTATGGTACAGCCCCATGTGTTATTTAATGCTGAAGTGGGCCACAAGAACTAGAAAAATGTTCATGTGGAAGTATGCCTCTTCCAAGTTTCTGCATTTATATTTAGCTCCGAGCACTTCACATATTTTCATAGCGCGTGCACTTTAAACAACAAACATTGCTTTTATGCACTGCCAATTTTATTAACATTGTTATTATTTTAGCTATGGAAATGGACAGCTGCTGTCCATGGCCCCATGTTTGGACACCGTTAATTTTACTGCAATGAGCATTGCAGTAAGCACTGAGCAAAACTAGTGGTGACAATGTTATAAGGTCTGCACATCCAATAGTAATATTTCAAAACGGGGTAAGTAAATTACAGAAATAAGTCCACATTACTCTTGTATTCGTAGTAGCAGTTGCTACTAGGGCAAATATACCCTGTCACCTAGGGTGAAGTGTGGTGCGACCTGGAATCCAGGATGGGGGCCGGTAATATGAAACAAAGAAGGAGGCCCCAGCACACTGTTTATAAGTAAAGTAAGCTCAGTCAGACAGCTTTGATCCTTGACACGAAGTAAAGGTTTATTCCCAAACGTCAATGTGAGAGTTGATACATTCTTCACAAAACTGCAGCGGACACGTACACGTGTTTTGTGGTTTCCAGTATAATTTGGATTCCAGGGTATTTGATACAAGACTTACCATGGCCTTTGCTGTTCTGGTTGCATTTAGAGACTACATGCCTGGATAGCTACACATATTACTTTCTTCTGAGTTTCTCTGAGTAGATAAGACACTCCATGATCATACAGGAGTCTTATCAAGCGACTGTTCTAAAAATATGATTACAACATTCCAGTCCTGATAAAGTCCATTGGATGAAACACGTGTGGTTTTGTGAAGAAGGTAGCAACGCTTACATTGACGTTCAGGAATAAACCTTTACTTTGTGTCAAGGATCAGATACTTATAAACAGTATGGTGGGCTGCTTCTTTTTTCATTGCAGTAAGCATTCCTCACCCAACCCCACTGTGAAAATTTTTATAAAAGTAAATAAAATATAAAGTTTAATTTTCTTTTAAAAAATAAATTAATTATCCATCATCTAACCTATATATATATATATATAAATATATATATATATATATATATATATATATATATATATATATATATATATATATATATATATATAAATATATATATATATATCTGTGTGCGTACTACTAGGTAGTTATAGTTAGGACCATGTTTCATAGAAAAGCAATTATTGATTTGCCTAGATCTTGGGCTCGGTTTGATGAATCTTCACAACATTTTTAAAAAAAAGTGCCCCCGTTATCCTTGTTACGCACAGGAAGTTTCAGAGTGATCCGTCATGTGGCGGTCGAGAAAAAAGGGGCATTTAAAAAAAGTTGTGTTTTTTATGTTAATTCCCAAAGGACTTTTAAACAAGGCTACAGCCCAAACCACTGAACAGAATTACACCAAAGTTGGCAGAAAGGTAGCTTTCGGTGTGCAGATATTGCTTTTGCTCTTTCGGTGTTAATCCGTACAGTAGTTTTTCAGATATTAAAGGAAATGCAAATTTGTATATCTCTGGCCGCAAGAAATTTGCAACTAATGAGGAGCTTGTGCAGGGAAATTCACATTTTGGGACTCTGTGTCAGCCGAGTCCCACCAAAAAATGTAAAAAAGAGAAGAAAAGGGGCCAGGGTAGAGAGACCCTGACCCATTAGCTCTGGTGGTGGGGTCCTAGAGGGAGCCCCTCAAAGCAAAAAATCACTTCTTAAAAAAGTTATAGTTAATCAATAGAATTTTAAAAACCTTAAAAAAACTTTAGGTCAACATATTTAAAAACATTTTCAAATGCGCTGCCTCTTGAAGACACAATGGGTCTATCAGGAGGTTTACTAGCATCCTTGTGGTTTTTAGGAAAAAAGTACAAAATTGGTAATTTTGGAAAATCCCTTTTTAGGAAACAGTATTCCTCCCACCCCAGAAACCCTTTATCTCACCAAGTACTGAGTCTGTCCCACAGAGTATTAATACTCCTGGTATAAGTCTCCTAGTACCTGGGATTATCAAGGTCATCGAAGGCAATATTTGCATTGATTTGAATTAATTTTTTTCAATATGCAGTATGTTTTTTTTCTTGCTGTAAGTATATCAGGAAGTATAGTATTATTGTTTGTCTGACAAATGCAAAACCTACTGGAGATAAATAGAGGATGCAGGAATTACACACTACACAATATAATGTTGTTATTTGCCTGCTACATGGGTATGTCCAGATATGGTTGGATCTCTGTGAACAAAACTGGTGATATTACATCTGTTTATTGTTCATACTTGATCTTTATTGGTACATATTGGATTGATTACTACGGTTAGTGTTCATGGATTGGGGTCACAACGCTCTATTTTTGTTTTTTATCTAGTATAGTGGGTGCGTTCATTGTGCTTTTCTGTATAAGTTTAATCAAACTTTATGCATTTGCCTGAATACTCATTCCTTAGTACCGTAACACGTTTTCTTGCAAGTATATACCTTTGTTTTGGTTCTCTAGGATCGTAAGATACACTTCAAATTCACTGTCAAACGGGCCCTTTTTCTGATTGTTGCCTGTGCATTTAACATCTAGAGTACATTCAATTTAGGTTCTTTAGTGATATGAACAAGGTGGTGTTGTCATTTTCACAGTTTATTTGGGCATTTGGTTAGTCCTTTTTACGTTTCTTGCACGGAAATGTTGGCATCATCATATTTGATGAACGTCCGGAGTGTTTAAATACACAGTTGAGATATATATATAATATCACCAGTAGGTAGTTACAGTTAGTTCCGATCCTATTGTTTGGACTCTTGACTTCGTTTTACTGTGCTTTATGGAATGCTGGTGTCATTTTGTATACTGCTATTGGGCCATCTGGGTGGGAGTGAAGCCCTTTCCTAATCCATATCTATATATATATATTTATGATCATCACTAGGTAGTTATAGTTAGGACCTAGTTTCTATAAAAAAAAAGCAGTTTTTTAAATAATACCTTTAGCACCATTTGATGGGAAAGATCCGGAACCACGCCTACGTTGTTCACGCAAGCGGAACAACACTTGCCTGAACAACGCAGGCCTTTTACTCTGCCTTAACCACGCATGTGACGAAGAACGCACATGCGTGGTTAAGGCAAAGAAAAAGGAAGATCCATCGGGAGAGGCCGCGGTCTGGTAAGTGAGGGTGGGGTAGGGTTGGGGGTAGTTTTAAAGGGTGGGCAGGGGTGAAGGGGTTGGGGTTGTTAGGCTATTTTTTTTTTTTAAGGGGCGAGGGGTTGGGGGCCCGGGGTTATTTTGTTTTTAGGGGGTCTGAAGCAATTTTCTATTCAGGGTGGGGACGGATTTTAGGGGCGGGGTGGAAGGTCGGTGTAGTTTTTCGGGCGGGTTGGGGGGTCAGGGTAGTTTTAGAGGTGGGGGTGGGGGTCGGGTAGTTTAGGTTTTAGGTGAGTGGGGGGTCGGGTGGTTTAGGTTTTGGGGGGTGGAGGGTCACAGTAGTTTTAGGGGTGGGGGGTCGGGGTATTTTTAGTTTTTGGGGGTGGGGGCCGGGATAGTTTTTAAGGATTGAAAGGGTTTTTAAGGGAGATCAGGGTACTTCTGTTTTTAGGGTGGGGGGTGGCATGCGACAACCACGCATCCCGTTTCCACACATGCCTTTACCAGGCATGCCTTTACAATGAAACATCATTGTAAAGGCATGCGTGGTAAAGGCACACGTGGATACAAAGTGGTTGGAGTTCCAACCGGGTTGTTCAGGCATGCTTGGTTTCCGCATGCGTGGTTCCATTTGATGAATCTTCACAAAATTTTCTAAATAAATGCATCACTCACTTCAGCTGCAGTCTGGAGAGTTTCGCGGTGATCTGTCAAGCAGGGGTGGGCGACAAAAAGGGGGGGTCCCAAAGCATTTTTTCCCCATGAATTTTTCCGTAGGGATTTTGAACAGGAATAGCGCCTAAACCACTGAATGGCATTACACTTAATTTGCCAGAAAGGTAGCTCTTGGTTTAGAAAGCACCCTTTTTGTTATTTACTGTAAATCTATTCAGTAGTTTATGAAAAATTAAAGAAAAGCTAAAGTTGTATTTATAGGGATGCAAAGGCTCTGCAAACCCTCCCTATCTCGTGCTGAGATCTGATTTGCTCCCAACACTTTAACAAGGAAGTGGTGACAGCCGTCTTCGGACTCAACTTCAGCTGAGTCCTAGATTTTTTGTTTTTGTTTTTTAAAAGGGGGTAAGGGTAGGGGCACCCTGCTCACTCAGCTCTGGTGCAGGGGTTCCAGGCGGACACCCCAGGGCAAAAATCTTTTTGTTAAATTTGCACTAAGAGTCACGGAGGATCCATGGATCTGGCAATTAATTTTTTTTAAAAACAGATGTGGGCTCCCATGCTTGTTTTAATGAAGCCCCTGGGTGGCCCCGGTCCCGGAGGCATGTAAAAAAAAATGAGGGGAGCACATAGGAGCCTCCCTCCTCGCCTTCCTGAAGCCCCCGGGACCACTACCTCCCTGGGGCTAAACATACAATAAAATGAGAGGGGGGCTGCTGCCCCCCCCGCTGCCCTGGAGACCACCACCTCCCTGAGATCTAAAACTTTATTAAATGCAAGGGGCACCTGGCCCCACTACAGCCCTGGGGACTGCCACCTCCCCAGGGCCAAATACATTAGAATTAAATATGGGAGGGCTGCCTGGCCCCCTGTGGCCCTGGGGACTGCCACATCCCTGGGGCCAAATGCATTAGAATTAGGTGCGTGGGGCTGTCCTGCCTCCCACAGCCCAGGGGACTGCCACCTCCTAGGGGCTGAATTTAAATAAGATGGGGGATCCATTGTGGAACCCCAGCCCGGGGACCACAACCTCCCCGGGCCACATTGCAATGTTGGAGTGGGGTGCACAGCACCCCTCATGGAGTCAAAAATGTTAATGCTAATCCTGCAAAGCACCCAGAGGCCCTTTGAAAACAATGCAAGCCTCCCTTTAACGCCTGCTCTTAGCAGGCGTTAAAGATGCCGATAAAAATGACACAAAGAAATCTCTTTGCATCATTTTTTTGCCCCCCCAAGTGCCAGAACACCCCACTTGCAAACATTATGCCTGGCGCTGACATAATGTGGCGCAGGTGGTTACAATTGGCGCAAAAATATGGCACAATGTTTTTGGCCTTTCAACGCAATGTTATCATAAAAAATATCATGCTAATTTGGTGTTGGAATGGCGCTAGGCCTTCCTAAATCTGGGCCACTGTTCCTGTGCTGCACTGCACTTTGTGCAAGGGAAAAGAGAGGAATTACTCACACATATGTACTGCAAGGTAGCCTGAGCGATAATCACGCACTGCTGGGTCTGATAGTGTCACACTTGTTTTAGCAGCTGTGAAGGGATGCCTTAGAAGAGGTCATGGGTGTACTACATCCTATATGGAATGGGGAACTGTGTGAAGATGTGTCATATGTGGGAGCTGCAGAAAGAACTGTCTGACTATGATATATATGTCAAAGCATGAGAAAGTAACACAAGGAATAGTTCAGGGACAAGAGGTGATAGATACCCATGACACTCGGCAAATTTTTAGGGATGTTTGGATGGTGAGATGTATGCACCTAGTTTTGCTGGCAACCTGAGGACGTATATGTCATACAATGTCATTACTACTGTCATGTGAGGTACAGATTGATCCATAGTTCTTGCATACGGGTAGCCATGTTAGTCTCATGCATATAGTAACGTTTATTGTTGGTGTTGTGGTCAGATGAGAGTTAATGTATGATGGGGTTGCATTACTGTTTGACTGTTAATTGAGTTCCTGCATCTAAATGAGGATTGCCAGAGCACTCATACAGGTTGAGGTGAGTGGGGCTGAGTTAAGATAAGTGTGATACTCTGCAGATAACCAACTCTTACAATGGCAAAATGGTGTGAACATTAGTGTTTGATGGTTTATTTGATTGACTGGGCATATGTCCTCAGAGTTGTGACACAGTGGCTACTCCTCTGAACTATGGAGACAACTTTGTGTGTAATGCATTTACATGAGCTCACACAAATAGGTAAATCATAGTATGTGCATACCCTTACACATTCCTACACTGTAGCCAGGTTGCGAGCTGGATAGCGTGTGTGAATGTTTGTCAAACATGAGCCCTTGGACACATGAGTGCGAGACAGAGCAACTTAACAGACTGGTGTGGTGTACAGTGTGAAGCAGACTGCAGGATCAAATCAAATACAAGAAGCAATTTGCACAGTAGTGGTGTCATAAGTGAATCACTAATGAGTATAGCCATCATAGAAAATAAAGATAATCAACAAGGCAGATGTGAAACGCACCTCAAATCATTCTCAGAGGCAGGACAGGCCTGCAAGCTGTGTAACGGTGTTGCTATGGGTGGTATGACATTGAAAATCTCCCTTGTCACACAGTGGTCATGTTAACAATGGAAATATATTGCCACCTGAAGGTCAACTACACTGCAACTTTGCCTTATTTCCTACAAGTGACATGTGTTGTGCACGTCAGTGTTGAAATGAAAGTGAATGAGAATAAAGTCTGTATGTCAACAACATTACTCATGTCAACATCTAGCGGAGGTCACCACTAAAATATAGCTATTACAGTGCAGAGGGAGAAACAACAACCCCTTACCAGCAACTTGTCCTAGATGACAAACCTGTTGGGGAGTACATTATGCCCCACATGGATGAAGACACCTTCTAGGAACTCCTAGACTACATTGGAACATCCTCTCTGGTCACGGCAAGGGAGGAAAGTGTTGCTGTGTCTCCAGAGTATCTGCCTACCCCAGGACAAGCCCCATCTGCCAGACCAAGCTCAGTTCTGGACACAGAGGACCCATACGTTTTCTTCCAAAGACGAGTGGTAGGAGTCTAGCAACAGCTGGTAGATAAGATGCAGGCGGGGATGAAGACCACTGTGGACACCTTAGAGGGAGTACGTAGCTGCCTCAGTCACAATAGACACATATGAGGCAATCAAAGGTATCTACTCTTTCCTCCATAGAATGGATCAGTCCCTGGCTGACATTGCTGGTGTCATAAGGGAGAGGCAACAACAACAGTCCTGTCAATGTGACACCAGTGAGGTTGCTACACATTTGGGGGCCATCCACGCCATCCTCCAATCTATGGAGAGCAAGTAGGACTCGTATATTACAACCATGGATGCCTTCCACAGTGACCTTATAAGTTTATTGGCATGCCATCAGGCCCTAGTCAGTAATGTGTTGCATTCTTTGCTGGC
The DNA here is from genome assembly GCF_031143425.1 of Pleurodeles waltl. Taxonomy (NCBI): domain Eukaryota; kingdom Metazoa; phylum Chordata; class Amphibia; order Caudata; family Salamandridae; genus Pleurodeles; species Pleurodeles waltl. The sequence continues at coordinate 383,264,710 of NC_090449.1, forward strand.
ACAGACAAATGCAGCTGGGGACAGGGGAACCACAAATTCTGCCCCTGAAGTGTGTGTGCCTCAGATGACTCCCGCACAAACACCACCAACCTCAGGGAAGGTACAACACACATCAGAGGATGAAGATGTGGACTTCACCACTTTTTGGCAACAAACTGCCCAGTAACATTTGTCTGTGCCTCTTGGCCAGTTTCTCATTTGACCTGTGTTTATCATCATGCCACCACCCTTGTCACCTGGTACTCTCCCCTTTTTATATTTCCATCTGTTAATCTGATCCATTTATGGACTGTTGATGTGGCCTAACTTTCCTTAATGTAAATCTTTTCCTCCTCACTGGAATACTCCTCTCCTCAACATGTCACATGGCATGTATCCCCTATAGATCCTGTCTGGACATCCTTTGGGGCTGTTGCTGTAAGAAGTGCTTCTTTGGAATTGACTATGTACCCACCTGTAAATAAATGCACTATCACGAATCAGTGTGTTGTTTGTCTGTGGCAAATACAAAACCCACTTCTTTGCATTTCAAGGTATTTGTGCCACAGTCCCTATCACATGCTCTGGATGGATATGGGCAACCATTATGTACATCCATTGCCAGGGCTTTATGTAGATATTAACCATCATTAACTTTACTGGGACACAGTGAAAAAGCCGAACTAGTCATGGAAATGCCTACCAGCACAACATGGGTCTTGTGGGACATGCAAGCCACTAACACAGTTACACACAACCACAGATCTCTTGCTCAGTGATCATAACAATGTGATAACACACATATGTCTGCCTCAATGTTTAATTGAAGACATCTCATAAGTACTATAATATTGCATGCACTGACAACATGCAGATACTAATGGCCAGACTCCTTCACATTTTGCATCATAGCTATCCCACTGAAGGATGTTGAAGTTCATTGTTACACTATGGATTTCAGTAAGCATTACCTACAACAACTAACAATGTATGTTTCTGTGTCAATTGATGAATGGTGTTGGAAAACACACTAGGATACATAGAGTCATTGTGTTCCTCTGCCCCTGAGAGCCCTCACATGCATTGAGTGTGAGGGTAACCACATATGATATCAATAGTACAATATATGCACATAAAAAATGTTGGAAGCCAGGTCACATACCCATGAATTAAGCTACACATCCCTAGGGTAAGAGGAAATGGAAGACTTAGGGGGTCATTCCAACCCTGGCGGTCGGTGTTAAAGCGGCGGCCAACCCGCCAACAGGCAGGCGGTGCAAAAAATGGAATTCTGACCCTGGCGGGAACCACCAACACAGACCGCCACTTTAACACTCCGACCGCCACGGCGGGACAAACAAACAGCGCGGCGGTCACCGCCAACAGACAGGCGGCAGACAATGTACCACCCACCCTATCACAACTCACCAATCCGCCACCTTTTCCGGGGCGGGAGCCCCGCCGATAAAAACACGGCGGAAACAGACTACGAACGTGAAAACGCTCACCCTACACACTCCACGAGGAATCTGGACAGCATTGAACCAGAACTACACATCCTACCAGCAATTGTCTACCTGCTCCTCTACCAGGAGCACGAACGCCGGCGCCGAAGACAACGGTGAGTACTGCACCTACGACACAGGGGAGGGGGGAGGAGAAAAGAATACGGGCACACACATACGCGACCCCCCCCCCCACCCAACTACCTACACACCAATGCAGAGCAACAACTCAGAGTGACACCCCCCAAATCCCCCGGAAGAATGCAAAGACAAAATAATATGTTATTGGAATTCAAATATATTGTAAGGCTAAGTAAATAAGTAAGTCGAACATCCCATAACTATATACACATATGTAAATTGTCCCGTCAATATTGGCTTTCTGTCATTGTACGTGGGCCAATGGTCCTCAACACATGGGCAAAGCCCACACATGAGACCCGAATCCATTGGAGAGAACACTGCAGGGGCATCAGATAGGAAAACTACAGGCACCTCAGGGGGAAGGGTAGGGGGGGCACCTCAGCCACATGAGTCCACGACGCCAGATCCACGAGGGGCCTCCATGGCCACTGTTCAATCCTGGGGAGTGCAAAACCACAGTCTCACAAGTCCCTACAGTGGGTGGCTTGCCCACTGTGCCATCCTGGGGAGTGCAAAGCCACAGTCTCTCAAGTCCCTACAGTGGGTGGCTTGCCCACTGTGCCATCCTGGGGAGTGCAAAGTCACAGTCTCTCAAGTCCCTACAGTGGGTGGCTTGCCCACTGTGCCATCCTGGGGAGTGCAAAGCCACAGTCTCACAAGTCCCTACAGTGGGTGGCTTGCCCACTGTGCCATCCTGGGGAGTGCAAAGCCACAGTCTCACAAGTCTTTTCAGTGGGTGGTTTGCCCACTGTGCCATCCTGGGGAGTGCAAAGCCACAGTCTCACAAGTGGATGACAGACTCCAGCGGTACTGGAGGAGTCTTGGTGCCCAGAGTGTATCATGCAGCCCTGTCCGACACGGATCCGGGCCTGCCCCTTCTGCCAATTTGACAGCGGTGCTTGAGTTGAAGGGCCCAGCGGAGTGGTGCAGAGACGGCGGTGCCCAGCGGAGCGGTGCTTGAGAGGAAGGGCCCAGTGGAGCGGTGCTTGAGAGGAAGGGCCCAGCGGAGCGGTGCTTGAGAGGAAGGGCCCAGCGGAGCGGTGCTTGAGTTGAAGGGCCCAGCGGAGCGGTGCTTGAGAGGAAGGGCCCAGCGGAGCGGTGCTTGAGTTGAAGGGCCCAGCGGAGCGGTGCTTGAGAGGAAGGGCCCAGCGGAGTGGTGCTTGAGAGGAAGGGCCCAGCGGAGCGGTGCTTGAGTTGAAGGGCCCAGCGGAGCGGTGCTTGAGAGGAAGGGCCCAGCGGAGCGGTGCAGAGACGGCGGTGCCCAGCGGAGCGGTGCTTGAGAGGAAGGGCCCAGCGGAGCGGTGCTTGAGAGGAAGGGCCCAGCGGAGCGGTGCTTGAGTTGAAGGGCCCAGCGGAGCGGTGCTTGAGAGGAAGGGCCCAGCGGAGCGGTGCAGAGACGGCGGTGCCCAGCGGAGCGGTGCTTGAGAGGAAGGGCCCAGCGGAGCGGTGCTTGAGTTGAAGGGCCCAGCGGAGCGGTGCTTGAGAGGAAGGGCCCAGCGGAGCGGTGCAGAGACGGCGGTGCCCAGCGGAGCGGTGCTTGAGAGGAAGGGCCCAGCGGAGCGGTGCTTGAGAGGAAGGGCCCAGCGGAGCGGTGCTTGAGTTGAAGGGCCCAGCGGAGCGGTGCAGAGACGGCGGTGCCCAGCGGAGCGGTGCTTGAGAGGAAGGGCCCAGCGGAGCGGTGCTTGAGAGGAAGGGCCCAGCGGTGTTGAGACGGCAGTGCCCTGTTCAGCGGTGCTTGTCTTGAAGGGCCCTGTTCAGCGGTGCTTGTCTTGAAGGGCCCTGTTCAGCGGTTCTTGAGACGGCGGTGTCCTGTTCAGCGGTGCTTGTCTTGAAGGGCCCTGTTCAGCGGTGCTTGTCTTGAAGGGCCCTGTTCAGCGGTTCTTGAGACGGCGTTGCCCTGTTCAGCGGTGCTTGTCTTGAAGGGCCCTGTTCAGCGGTTCTTCACATGTGTCTCCAGGGCACCAGATCTGGCCAATATATGGTGTTCACTCGCCATCCGACTTCTCGCTTGCGGGGCCCTCCTGTGCTGGTGTCCGGTGCCCGTGGGTGTCCTCCTTCACCCCCGGAATGGGTCTGGTGGGGCCCTCCTGGGCAGCTCGCCTGCTGCCGGACTTATCGGCCGTGCTGCCCTTGCCATCCTTGCCTGATCCTCTGTGTCCCTTGCCTCCCTTTGGAGATGTGCCAGGTGGCACCCCACTTCCTGACGGTGCCAGGGTGGTGCCTGTGGAGGCTGCCGTCTCTGTCCTCTCGCGCCGGCCCTTGCCTTTTTTGGATTTCTTCCCAGGGGGTGGGCTGGCTGTCCCTTTGCTGCTGGCCGATGTAGCTGCCCTCGAAGGTGGTGGACTCCATTATCCCTGGACTATGGTCCTTGTAGGTCCAGGGCTTGTGCTGGCTGAGGTGCTGATTGGACTTTTACGAGATGGAGGGGGTGGGTCAGGTGATGGAAAGAGGTTAAGTTTGGAGAGGAAAAACTTTTTAGGAGCAATGTGAAGGGTAGGTGCAGTGGGTATGGGAGTGGAGGAAGAGGATGTGGTTGTAGGAAAGTCAAGTGTGCTGTCGTTGGGTGCAGGTGCTTGTGACGGAGGCTGTCGTGAGGTGGATGGCTGTTGGGTGGGTGGCTGCCTGCGTTTTTGTGGTTTGGAAGAGGGGGTGACAGACACACTGGGAGAGGACACAGGGGACGTGTAAATGGCAGTGGGGGTGGTGACTGCACGTGTGCGGAGTGTTCTGGTGGGTGTGCTGGTGATGGACGTAGTGGCTGATGAAGTGGTGCATGCAAGTGTGAGTGGAGACGTCACAGGGAGGGAGGAGGGAGACGAGGAGGAGGGGGACACAGAGGAGGCAGTGGCTGTTGGTATGTCTGCATCTGGATGTTGCTTGTGTGAATGCTTGTGGGATGTGTGGTGCTTATGTTTGGATGAGCTGACCTTGGGTGTTGAGGTGTGTGCAGGCTGGTCTGTAGGTGTGTCTGGGATAGGCAGAGGAACAGGGGAGTGGGACTGGGTGGAGGGAGTTGGAGGAGGGAGGCAGGAGACAGGGACAATGGCTGCCGTCAGTGCTGAGGCCAGAGCGTTGAACGATCGCTGATGGGCAGCCTGACCCGAATGAATGCCCTCCAGGTATGCATTGCTCCGATGCACCTCCCTTTCCACCCCCTGGATGGCATTCAAAAGGATAGACTGCCCAACAATGAGCGTCCGGAGGAGGTCAATGACCTCCTCACTGAGGGCAGCAGGGGTAACTGGGGCAGGGCCTGAGGTGCCTGGGGCGAAGGAGATGCCCGCCTTGGTGTGCGAGCGGGCACGGGGCGAACGCTGAGGGGCTGCTTGGAGGGCGGAGCTGGTGCGCTGGGTGGCGGCTGTACCTGTTGTTGGAGCTCCCTTCCGAGGACGTGTCGGTGTCGCTGATGTCTCCACGTGTCCCCGTTGTGGAGCCCCCCTCGCCCTCCGTCTCACTGGTGAAATCAGAGTCCGTTGCATGGCCCTCCGGGGCCATGTGAGATGCAGCTCCCTCGTGCTCCAATGCCACTTCTCCTCCGCCAGATGATTCAAATGCACACATGGACAGGAAGAGCAGACAAAAAAAGGGGGGGGAATAAAGACATGTTGAGTGCATGCATTGGCAACACAGTTGGCGGAGAGGACAGACACAGAAGCCAACTGCACTACGCCGCGCACTTGGGGTACACTACTCAATCAGTGAGACTTGGCCTACAAGCCAATGGACGACATCTGCACACATAGGTGACAGAAGGCCATGGATAGCTGTACTTGGTACCCTACAGAGGTGGAGGGCGGGGGCACAGGGCCATGCCTTACGGAGGGGACTAGCCTACAGAAATCGCCCTGGCATAGGGATACCCACATCCCTCCTCCCCCACCCAGACACCTCCACTGCGCGCTAAGATAGCAGAATGTGCTTGTACTCACCCCCTTGTGTCTGCTGTGATGTCCTCACGCGCCCATCCAAATCTGGGTAGGCCACCGCCAGGGTCCGAGACATCAGGGGAGTCAATAGACGAGTGGCACCCCTCCTACGTTGGGAGGCCATCCCCAGCAGAGCCTCCGCGGTCTTTCTGCTCCCGCGGCGGATGTCCTCCCACCTCTTGCAGCAGTGGGTGCCCCGTCTGTTGTGGACCCCCAGGGTCCGGACGTCCTTGGCGATGGCACGCCAAATGTCGACTTTCTGATGGGTGCTGACCTATGTGACACGTACAGGGAGAGAAAACAAAATATCAAAATTTTCTGCATGCTCGATGTGAGTGTCCCCCCATCCCCACCCTTGCCATGTGGCACATGCTCTCATCTGTCGTTTGATGCATGCCTCCGCACCTTTGTTCATTCACCCCACTCAACCCAGGCATTGCCCACAAAGCATGGTCCCAGTGTACTAACCTGTTGGTCTGGAGGACCGTAGAGTAGCGCATACTGGGGGAGGACCCCATCCACAAGTTTCTCCAATTCTTCAGAAGTGAAGGCAGGGGCCCTTTCCCCAGTCGCAGCAGCCATTGTCTCTTCCAGACCGAGGTCACAGCAGCACTTGCAGTATAGGTCCTCTCCTGTGGATGATCAGGTCTCGAGTGATTAAGCTGAGAGAAAATGGCGGTCACGCCCGCGGCGGTGCGTACCGCGGCGGTGCGTACCGCGACCGCCGGCGCACTTCGTCATTGGCTCCTGAAACCCATAGGGTTCTATGTTAACCAATGCGGCTTTGCACCGCGGTCTTCGCCCGCCTACCGCCACGGTGTGCCATGCCAGCGCATTGACCTCACATCCCATTGTCACACTTCACAGGTCAGGCAGCCGCCATTTCAAGGGCCCACATGGCTTAATTTCTACTGCGTCACACAGGCCTAGGCCTTGCATTGCCACTCATACAAGCCATTCAATGCATAGCGAATCGTGTACTGTGCAAGCTGTGAGAACGTACCTGTGGTTTGCTTGACTCTGTGCTCCATGTTGTCCTTCCTAGGCACCGTCCGCTGGGACTTGCGAGGAGATGGAGGAATGTTCCCGTGTACAGACCGCTGGTGGACCTGTCGACAATGGAAGAAAGACATGTCATACTGACATACAGACTTGACCGAGCCACTATACAGGAACTGTGTGCCCAGCTGGAGCCAGACCTGATGTCACCCATTCGCCAACCCACAGGGATTCCCCCTCTGATGCAGGTTCTGTCAGTACTCCATTTTTTGGCAAGTGGATCATTCCAAACAACAGTGGCCATTTCATCAGGGATGTCTCAGCCTATGTTTTCTAAGGTTTTGTCCAGAATGTTGTCTGCCCTGATGAAATACATGCGGAGCTACATCATTTTCCCTGAGGTGGGCGATTTGGCTACAGTGAAGGGTGATTTCTATGCCCTTGGACATATTCCCAACATCATTGGTGCCATTGATGGGACCCATGTGGCTTTGGTTCCCCCCAGTGAAAGTGAACAGGTGTACAGGAACAGAAAAAGTTATCATTCTATGAATGTCCAGGTGGTCTGTTTGGCTGACCAGTACATCTCCCATGTAAATGCCAAGTTCCCTGGGTCAGTGCATGACGCGTACATCATGCGAAATAGCAGCATCCCTTATGTGATGGAACAGCTACAGAGACACCGTGTGTGGCTAATTGGTGACTCTGGTTACCCCAACCTGTCGTGGCTACTGACCCCAGTGAGGAATCCCCGGACCAGGTCAGAGGAACAGTACAATGAGGCCCATGGGCGGACTAGGAGGGTGATCGAGCGGACCTTCGGCCTCCTGAAGGCCAGGTTTAGGTGCATGCATATGACAGGTGGATCCCTAATGTACTCACCGAAGAAGGTGTGCCAGATCATCGTGGCCTGCTGTATGCTTCACAACCTGGCTTTGCGACGCCAGGTGCCTTTCCTGCAGGAGGATGGTCCAGAGGGTGGTGTTGTGGCAGCTGTGGAGCCTGTGGAGAGTGAAGAGGAGGAAGACGACGGGGATGACACAGACAACAGGGACACAGTGATACAACAGTATTTTCAATAACACACAGGTACGAATCAACACCGCCATTTTACATGTACTTACAGTCTCCTGCCTCTCTACTGTCTGAGTTTCCCCCCAGTTTATGTTAACTGAGTTGTGACTTTCCCTTCTGTTTTCAGAGATGTGGGCCCCACTGCGTGACCTCTGCTTTGTTTGCCCATGGACTACAGCTGTGTGACAGTGGTATGTTGTCATCACAATGTAACTGATCATTTTGGCACCGTTATGTCTAATACATTTGTTCAAAATACAAGCAGACTCCAGATAATTTTAGTGCAATAAGTGATTTTATTTAAGTGCTAAATTTAGGGACATGCTTGAAAATCGGTGATGGGTGATGGTGGAGTAATGTCCATGGCAGAGTCCAGCTTTTCAGTCTCACAGGTGCATTGTCCATATGCCTGTGGAAGGATGGAGCAGGGGCAGTTCAAGGTTGGACAGGGTGACAATGTGGGACAGTGGGATGACATCAGGGGGTATCCTTTGCTGGCGGCGGTCTTGGCATCCTACTCTGTCTTCTTCCTAGATCTCAGGTACCGCTTGCGGGGTGGTTCTTCTTCTGCAGGAGGTGGGGTTCTGGTGGCCTGTTGTTGTGTGGGGGCCTCCTGTCCACTAGCGCCGGCGGAGGTGGTAGGCTGTTCCTGGTCCATGCTAGTGACAGGGGCCCTTTGTGGTGCCACATGGTCCCGCAATGTGGTGACAATCTGGGTAAGAACCACGAACGATGGTCCCCATTGCGGAACTAATGGCTCGGAGTTCTTCCCTGAACCCCATGTACTGTTCCTCCTGCAGTACCTGGATCTCCTGGAACCTGGCCAGTACCGTAGCCATCGTCTCCTGGGAGCGGCGGTATGCTCCCATGATGGAGGAGAGGGCCTCGTGGAGAGTGGGTTCCCTGGGCCTGTCCCCCCCCCTGTCGCAGAGCAGCCCTCCCAGTTCCCCTGTTTCCCTGGGCCTCTGTCCCCTGGACCGTGTGCCCACTACCACTGCCCCCAGGTCCCTGCTGTTGTTGAGGTGGTGGGTCAACCTGGGTGCCCTGTAGTGGTGGACACACCGCTGATTGACGTGTCCTGGAGACAGAGGCATGGGCCCGCTGGGTGGGAGCTGTGCTGGTGTTCCCAGAGGGGGGTAGGTCTGCTGTGGCCTGTGGCTGTGTGAGGGGAACTGACTGTCCAGAGGTCCCCGATGGGCCGGGCTGGTCATCTGGGTCCAGGGAGACAGAGCTGCTGTCATCACTGGGGGCCTCTTATGGGGGTGGGATGGACATTTCTGGACCCTCCTGGGCGGTGTGGTGGCGTTCGGGTCCTGCAGGGGTATAAGAGTATGGTTATTGCTTCTGTGTGTGCCATAGTGTGCAATGGGTGGGTGGCCGTGGACCCCAGTGCTGGCATTCCCTTGTGGGGGCTGTTGTGATGGTAGCTTGTGGGGGAGATGGGTATGTGCAGTGGGCATGCTTTGGTGATGGGTGTCCATGCTTTGTGGACGCATGCAGGGCTGGGTGTTGGGATGGGTGGGTTGTGATGGTGAGCCATTTGCAAGGAGTTGGTGTGATGGGGGTGGGGGTGGGGGTGAGGGTGGGGGTATGATTTGGCATGCAGTTGGGGTGGGGGAATGAAGTAGTGAAGATTTGACTTACCAGAGTCCATTCCTCCAGCTACTCCTGCGAGGCCCTCAGGATGCAGGATGTGCAAGACTCGCTCCTCCCATGCTGTAAATTCTGGGGGAGTAGGTGGGGGTCCGCCGCCAGTCTTGTGCACCGCGATGTTGTGCCTTGATACCATGGAACGCACCTTCCCCCGTAGGTCGTTCCACCGCTTCCTGATGTCGTCCCGATTTCGTGGATGCTGTCCCACAGCGTTGACCCTGTCCACTATTCTTTGCCATAGCTCCATCTTCCTGGCAATGGTGGTGTGCTGCACCTGTGTCCCGAAGAGCTGGGGCTCTACCCGGACTATTTCCTCCACCATGACCCTGAGTTCTGCGTCAGAAAACCTGGGGTGTCTTTGGGGTGCCATGGGGTGGTGTGGATGAGGTGAGGGGTGGTGTATGTGTTGTAGAGTGTGGTGAGTGTGGTGGTGTGTGGTGTTTTGTGCGTGGATATTTGGTGGGTGATGTTGTGATTTGCCTCTGTGTGATGGTGTACTCTATTCTGTGCTGTCTTTCTCTGGCCTTCAGTCGCAATTGTGGTCGTAAGGGTTTGTGGGTGATGTGGGTGTGTGTTTTTTTATTGTAATGGGTGTGTGGGAGTGGTGTGTGTATGTGTCTCAGGTGTGTGTATTTTGAATTGTCCAATGTGGCTGTGTTTTGTTACGGTGTGTGTATTTTGAGCGCGGTGGTGTGTACCGCCAATGGCATACTGCGGTTGAAAGACCGCTGCGGGGATTCGTGGGTCGGAATAGCATGGGGGTATTTCTGTTGGCGTGACGGTGGAGGTTTGGTCATCGCCAGTTTTTCGCTGGCCGTTGGTGTGGCGGACTTTTGTTGTTGTCGGGTTTTTGGCGGTTTGCCAGTTGCGGGTCAGAATGACCGTGGCGGTTTACCGCGACCGCGGCAGTGTTATGGCGGTCTTCTGACCGGCGGTAAGCGCCTTTTACTGCCAAGGTCAGAATGACCCCCTTAATGTTTACTAACTTAGCAAGTAGTTGCGCAAAGTCACATGCAAGAAGTCTCCCACTTAGCAAGTACCCAATGCCAAGGATGCTTGACATATCCAGGTAGCTATGGGCAAGTTTCACAGAAGAAAATACCCAACTAACAACAAGGTCCTACCACTACAATGGTACAAGGGTGAGTGACTAGAATGGGGTCTCTGGAGTCACAGAACTATCCCTACTATACATGCAACATCTATTAGACACACAATGCTACAACAGGTAACTACCCATGTTGGGCTGTGCATTAAGTCACACGAAGAGGACCAATGATAGTGCCTAAATGAGAGGAAACAGGGCTGATTGCAGAGGCCCTCTAACTTTTTGCCCTAGTTTTTCACTTTTTGCTGGTGCTTTCCTGACTTTGGTGGTGCCCTGGGCAGTGCTAACCAGTCCCAGGGTCTGTGCTCTATGTAAAATGAGTATGCAAATTAGGCTTTGTCAACCTACCTATAGGTCCCTAGTATACGGTAGGGCGTGTACGTTTAGGGACCCCAGCATAGGTATGCACTGCTGAGGTGCCCAGTGTCGATTTAAAGGCAGGCCTGCCTTGCTTTGCTGCTTTTACACTAAAGTTATATGCAAATTTGACTTTGGATTTAAAAGTACTTCCAGAGTCTTAAACTACCTTATTTTTACATATAAGTCAACCCTAAGATTTGCCCTATGTGCCACTAGGGTTGGGTGCCATGTAACTATAAGCAGGGTCCTCCATAGGCTAAAATGGAGAGACTTTATTTTAATTAACAAAGTTTCTTAAGTGTCAGATACCTTGAGTTTGCTATTAAAGTAATTGTTATAATAAATCCCACAACTTACAAGTGTTGGATTTAATATAACTAGTTCAGGTAAACATTTTTAAAACTATACCTGAAA